>NC_081192.1:36196149-36471149 GCF_902713425.1 Acipenser ruthenus
CTGCACCTCTGAGATATTTGTTTACACGATCTTAAATCGTTTCTACAATGTTTTTTATTGCACTTGCCTCCTATTTGTAAGATATTGTTGTTTTGTTATTTGAATACAGTAAAGTGCAGTCAAAGATGTTCATAGAATCAACAACATTTAAGTTCTGAAAGTCAGTATAAGAAAAAGTAGTTTAGGTCAGCACTGGGCTGCATATTTTAGATTTTATGAGAAAAATAACAACTGTGATATATATATATATATATATATATATATATATATATATATATATATATATATATAAAATTACAAATAAAGGTAACACATGCTCTCGTTACATCTAGTATTGTAAATAACGCTTCTACCATTTCTGTCTGTTGATTGACTATATGTTTAAAACTATTGTCAATACTCAACATTTTTAAGATCCACCCATAAACACAAAGCACCTGAACACTTGGTTGTATGACAATAATAAACGAGACACAATTGGCATTTAGACCTCACCAAAACTGACAACAGCCGTTTTTGTTTTTGTTTTTTTTTTCCTCAAGTCTCAGCTTTATTGCTCTGTTAAAAGCAAGGATTACTAAGGTCATTAAGCAGCATTGTATTTGTGACATGATTAGTCAGGTAGCAAAGTCCATTTGTCACCTGCACTAGCAAATTGAGTTAATACTGCACTACAGGCTATGGGGACTGTATAATATCAACTTGATTACATCAAAAGCAGCTGCGAACTTGACACCTTACTGAATTTGTCGGCATTAATCGTTAGGCCTGTCACAAATCCATCAGGTTTACAGATAATTAGGGGCTTGCTAATGAAGCTGGCTAAACAACCTTACCTTTTCTCTAATAATTAAGAAGCCTCTTCACTATGAAGAGCTGTTTTCTCAAAGAGGTTTGATGGAAGAAACAGGATTAGTGTAGATGATATTTTCCCTTCCTTTCCCATCAGCGTGAACTATTGCTATTCTACATCCATCAGCCCACATCTTCCCACAACTTCCTGGCTACCAAACAATCAATTATTTGACACAATGATACTCTAAGGGAAAACATAAAATCATCAGCCGTGAATATAGCCTGCAATTTAAAGACATAGGCGCTGTTTTCTCAACATGCAAACAAAAAGTAAACACAGGTAAAGCAAAAGTCAAAAAAGGTTTGTGGTTCATATACTGTATATACACTGATTAAAGACTGCAGTACACACTGTATGTATCTCAGAACCCTGCCCGAACGTTTTGATTTGAAACCCCACCGGAGTCCAGAGTTTTGCAACAAGAAAAAGACCTTAAACGACTGAAATAATACTAAATATGTATACGGCTTCCAAATTTGCTTCATGAGGCAGCCCAGTGGAGTAGGTTCTTGCCATGTAGTGTCCATGTACTGTAAACAATGGCTTGTTTGGCAATTTCTCCTGTTTGTTTTTGTAAATACACAATGCTGACTGCCTCAGAATGAATTGTGGTTTCTAGGTTTTTAGGTCAACAGGAGGTTGTGATACCTGTAACCCCCATGTTTATCTTTCTTCTTCTACTTTGAATGAAACACAAGGCTGACTCCCATTTTAATTTTTTTTTTAACAGAACAGATGACTCAGTAGTCATCAAGTCCTCTCAGCCATCACATTGCACCATTTTGATTAAGTATGCCAAATGTCGTGTAGAGAAAAGAATGGAAACACTATGCCTGCCAACTTCTGATTGACCATTAAAGCCAATGATGTATATGCCTGTCAAAAAAGAGACAATTAAATCAATATTGGGAAAAAAAAAGTCGCCTTGACGGCTTGTTTTTATGCAATAGCTGCCAGGACAGATTACCATGCGCCATCACGCTCCTGTCAACTTTTAAACCTTTTATTAAAAAAAATGCCGTGTTTAAAGGTGTAGCAGTGCATTTCTTCCAACATTACGGGCCTACCTCAGCTTCACCGTAAGTTCTAAGCATGTTTGAGTTAGATATTTACGCAAATGAGAATTAATTTTTACCTACTTAACAATATTAATACAAAAATCTGAAGTTCAAAGTATAGTTTCTGTGTCTCCTTATTAGGTCTTTTTTATATCCTGCATTTCAAAAATCTCTTTAAAATTCCATTACAGTCTTTTGTTAGACTTCAGTTGTTATGCCTAACATCAAAGGCAGCTCCTCATTAGGTCCAGAGGTAGAAATCCTGGTCAGTCATTTACAATTGTTCAAAAACCTTAACACTTAGTCCTGGTCACCATACCATAACATTATTTCTCGTAACTTAGAATCTAAATGGATATGTACCAACAACTTCTGTGATAATAGACTTTATTTGTAGATAAACTGGTAGGCTGAAGGAATTTATTTTTAAATGTCTTTTCTAAATGAAAATGCCCCTAAGTATTTGCTCACTTTTTAAATGACTGGACAGATTAAACAAGTGTGTTCTAAGAGTGACAAAAATAGTATTTGAGAAATGGCAATTTTTTTATAACCAAAAATGAGAGACTAGGTCAAATAAAATGATAAGTAATCTGTTGTTTTTTTTGCATCTGCACCTTTCATAATGTCTGAGAAATAACAGATAATGATGCTACAGCTTAAAAAACTTTAAGAATTAAAAAAATTTTAAAAAAAATTAAAAAAAAAAAAAAAAAAAAGTTGTCCTTAGAGTGGCTAAGCTGTCAGGGGCATGTGTGTTTCCATAGTGAGTGATTTATTGATGTGTATCAGGAATGAATAGATCAAAGGCTGCCAGATGACAGGCGATCAATCAGGCATCAAATCAAGGATGGCAATCCTCTAATAAAACAGAAAAGAAGGAAAACTAGCTGCTGCCAGTTCTTTACAGAAAAAGAACAGGAGATTCTACAAAAAAAAAAAAATTCTCCCATATAAAAACAATTATAGCTCAAAAAAAAAAAAAAAACCTTGAGGCGACTGAAGCTAAAATTATAAATGTAAAATGCTTTTTTTTTTTTTTTTAATGCCGGTGTGTGTGTGTGTATATATATATATATATATATATATATATATATATATATATATATATATATATATATAATAATTACTAGTAGTTACGTTGATATCAAACCACAAATGTAATTTAGTTATTATTATTATTATTATTTTTAAGACAATAATAAATTGTAAATAAGTGTAAACGGAAATGCCTGGAAAGGAAATTATAGATAGAATGGCATTACAATCTAAATTCTAAATCATAATTTAGACTAGTGTGCGTGTCTCAGAAAAGTCTGTTGTAATGGATAGCATGTATATGGCCTTACCTGCAGACCGCCTCGGTACTTGCTGCTTTCTCCTCGTCATAGTGCTGCTCAACAGTTTCCGCAGGACTTTTCATGCAGGATTAAAAATCAAGAGCGCTCAAGGAGAAAATGCAACTTTTTTTCACAATGTTTCTCAGGGGGTTATTTGCAACCGGCTTTTTACGGAGGCGGCTAGTCACCGCTACAGAAAGTCAACAGAGAGATGTGACTGCTCATTCAAAAAAAAAAAAAAGGATCTTGCAACAAAATCCGATATCCTCGATCTCTCGTTTCTTAAAATGTCTTAGGCATAACAGTATTCATAAATACAAACAAAAATGTGTTCGAAATAGTATATATTTGACAGTCTCATAACGTGTTGATTTTCATAACAGATACATCTCGGCACTTCTTTAATCTATGGCAGAAAATCTGAGATGAGATGTTAGTTTCAGTCACTCCCCCTTCTTCATCGGAGAGATCAGAGTGAACAATTATTACTTTGTATATCTTCCTTCGTCTTTAACTCCCACGGTAAAACTCCTCGTTATATTTAATTTCCGTATCAGTTGTCTTTTCTTTCAAGCACTGGAAACGAAAAACCAAGAGAAAAATAAACAGGCATTAGAAGGTTAATGTCAGTCACTCCGACACCCTAAGACAGATCAAACAGTCTCACAATCCGTGTGACTACTTTCTATATGTCTTTCCATTTGAGATCACAGCGACTTGCCTGATACTATGAAATTGTTTCTGCCGCCTCTTAGAGTACGTGCGAGCTTTTGCTCTACTGCAGCGGAAGACGAAACAGTGAGAGAAACAGACATCCACTCTCCCAGAGAGATGGACATGAACTATTTTTTTCCACTAAACTCCTGGGAGTGATCCACAGTCTTGTCTCTTCAGTAAAAATGTAACACACATTCAGAATCCAGGAGGGTTTCAGACAGCCTCAACTGATAGACAGACACATCGAGTTGCTTTTCCTGTTTCACTCTTACTCCTCCCCTTGCTACGAACGTCACCCTGACAGTAAAACCTACCTGTCAATCTTTTTAATTGTCTTGTTTTTTTCTGCCTTAAAACTGAGCGACATGACAAAGGAAGACTTAATAGATCACTGATGTGGAATTCTTACTTGGAAATCTCAAAGACGTGTCTAGTTCTCGTTGCCATCATAATGTATTCTTTATTAATTCTGTTACAGTACCATTTTGTTTTAAGTAGATCAATAGCCCCTCCCAATTTATTTACTTGGTTACTGCTAAGTGAATCTTTTCCAAGCGTATGTTGTTTAACTCGTGGTTGCATTTTCTAGCATGTTTTTTCGTTTTTGTTAAACTTGTTAACAACCACTTTGCTTGGGAGCCCGTACACAAATAAAAATAAGAACCTAACACATTCCCTTTACTTCTGCTATGTTTGCCATTTTTAAAAATGTTCTCATATTAACAATACAGCCTACTGGCTGTACAACAATACATTCGGACCGTATGTAGTTCAATATAAATGTGCGTACGTAGTTTTCTTAGCAATGTCTTCCCAGTATCTTTTTTTTTTTTTTAGTTAGCTATGCAAGGAGACAGTTTCGTTCCTGTAGGCCTATGTTAGCTTACCAAACATATGTAAACTAATGGGGACTGTTCCTATTCCCATATTTGCATTTCATAACCGCATGGTGCTGAAAAAATGTTCAGCTGTTGCAGTTTTATATTGATCCCGTTTTCACTTCTTCCACCCCGTGGTAGGGTGTAAATAACTCCAGATTGATTCGTTACACCTTACGAGGAAGTGAACACAGGCACGGGAAGGGGAGGGACTCTGAAGGCTAAAGCAACATAGTGTCACAGTATCAAGCCTCTGTACATTAGGCTATTCATCTATTGCAAAAAACCTAAATTTTAACAACAGGTTAAAATAGCAGATGCTATAGTTCTGACAACCTGCATTTATAAACATACATTTGAAATGTAAACGCTAATTGGAAAGCAGCGATAGGGAAGTAAAAGCAATATTTGCAGGAGAACTGTCCGTGAACTTCGGTCTTTTTTTGTTTGTTTTGTTGTTGTATTTTGAAATTATGTCCATTGCCTTAGTTACTAGGAGAGTGTTTTTAGCAGTCGACGGAAAACTCCGGATTAAAAACGCAATTTTCCGATCTCGCTTAATTTCAGCCCCACGCCGGTCGATAGTAGACATGTCGTACTCCACTCATTTTATGGATTTTAAGGGTTCCTCCATACCTAGCTCCATGCGCAAGCTGGTTGTCACAAAGCTGAGCCCAAATTTCAGAGAAGCGGTCTCTTTGCAAACTGTTCCGGTCCCGACACCGGGGGATGGAGATGTACTCATCAGAAATAGGTGAGTATGTGTGTGTGTGTGTGTGTGTGTGTGTGTGTATATATATATATATATATATATATATATATATATATATATATATATATATATATATATATATATATATATATATATATATAATTTATTATTATTACGGTACCATATTCTGCTTTTGAAGAATGGCATGAATATAGTATCAATACAGCAGTCACCACAGACTACAGTACCTTGATTCTGTAGCTGAACACGGGTGGAGAGAATTTGAAATGTTTCCACAACTACCTATTGAGCTTGGAAATAAAATCTTACCTCCTTTTTTCCCCCCCTTGCAGCCTACATTCCTGAGTTATTGCCAGTTGTAATCAAACCGATCGTTTATGCAGAATGAATGGTGGAGGGAGCTAATAACGTGGAAATATTTTCAAGTTCCGCCCCAACATCTGTCTATCCCTCCATCTCTGAATCTCTCTCTATCTGCCTGTCTCTCTTGATGTTTTACTACGTCACTAACCTGCAATCAGAAGCTCGGTTGGAAGCGAAACTGGCACAAATAGACGCAGAGATTGAGAAACTGCTGTTTAGCATTTGGACTGCAGAACAAGACACATAGCCTAAAACACCCTGGTTTCATCAACCCTTTTCAGAAATCCTGGTTTCATAATTGTATGAAGATAAATAATAATAATAATAATAATAATAATAATAATAATAATAATAATAAAACATCTAAACACTATTACACATTAGTGACAGAATAGTCAAGTCTTTTTTGATAACCATCTTGCTTAGTTTAAATTTTGTAATATGACTAACAAAAAGCTAGGGTACCCATTTGGAGAATTAGTTTGAGGATAATTTAATAATTTGGCGTTTTATCTTTGGTTTGCTATAATCTTTGGTTTACCATAATGTGTGCTCTATATATATATATATATATATATATATATATATATATATATATATATATATATATGATTCTAAAACAAACGCACGTAAATGTGTTTTTAATAGGTTAAAAAGTATGTAGGCTATCCTACTTCGCTACACCGATTCTTATCAAAAATGAAAATATGTAGTTGGTTATGGAATGTGTATTATAATACACACACCCATTTGTTTACGGTTATTGGGATTTAGGAATAGATGACGTTTCTTTTTACTTTTAAAGTATCAACACGCTTATGCCTAACGGGTTTAGTCTCAGAAAAATGTTAACGCCTGTGTATTTCTGTCTTTATATAACATTACTGGAGCTGTAAGGGCATAGTTAAACAAAAATGACATATCCTAGCCATATTAACCCAAATGCGAAGGAAGGGACAAATGTAGTTCTTTAACTCTATGCAATTGTAATAGGCCGTACACAGCCTAATAGTTTAATTTAAAGTTGGACTAGTTTACATTGTTAGACAATTTAAACAAGTAATGTGTGAGATACAGAAATTGTTAAATGTTTTAAGTAACAGATTGCTAATTGTTTTAAATATATATTTTCCACTGGAATTTAGTGACGCATTTTTTATTTATTTATTTATTTTTTGCACATATACCAACATATTTAAATAGATATATTTAGAAAAAAAAGTCGATTATTTAATTTGCAGGACTTTATTAACATTTTTAAAAGGAAACCAAACACAAGGCATACAAAATTTGATGTAAACTCTGTAGCACATTTTGACAGTTAAACTGAATATACAATACCAATACTTCCTAATGATATACTTAACCTTGCAGGTTGTTGCAGATGCTATTGAAGCCGGTAAGGAATAGGCGGACATCGAAGCTTTGTTAAATGACAGTGTCTGTTTGTTTATTTTTCTTTTCACTCTATAGACACATTTTTATTGATTTATCCCAGTATAAACGCTTTAGGTTGTTCTTTTAAAAACTATAATAAATGTCATAAAATTGTCGAGTAAACTGTTATTTCTATATGTTTGTGTGGTTTTAGCGAACTTTCCAAAATTTGGACTTTGGGGTAAAAGATGAAATAAAGCCGACATCACATCAACGATTTTTGCAAACTGACCCGATATTAACATTACCGGTTGAGATGTGCTCCCTCAAAAACTTGTTGTGCAATTCAGAGCTGATGCAAGACCAAGTTTATTTAAGTTTGGGTTTTGCCTTTCGGTTAGATTTATTTTTTTCATTAAAAAAATGGATTAATTCACTTTATGCTTTTCACTCCCTAATATGCAATTACATGGTTTATTTCACATTACCAGTGATGATGCTCCATATTAAAATATGGCTTCGTATTATTTATATTCTAAACATATTCCAATAGTTCGTGTGTGTCCTTTTTTTTTTTTTTTTTGCACCAATGGAAATATCTAGTGTTTACTATTTTGTACTTTTGTTCCAAAACATTGTGATCAGGGCGGGTTTGTTTTGGCTAATAATACCAGCTATTTGCACTCATTTTTACATTGTCGGCAGAAGTTCAAAAACGATCCCTTCCTTTGAGTAGGATATTACGTTTTTGTCCATAGCAAAATGTAAAGAACGACTGCATTTAAGATTATATAGTCAGTTGGAGAGTTCTAACTGTACTTTTTAATTTTCATTGTTGAAACAGTTCACTTATTACATGGAGTCAACTGTTTTAAGTCCGCTTTATCTGAAGTCTGAAAAATTAAAAACCGTTATCTTGGCTAATGGAATATATATATATACATATTTTATTTTTAACATTATGTAGAGATATTTGCTGGAGCAATACAATTATTAATTGTAACTGGATCTCCTTTGCTGTACATCCATTATATTAGCTCCCCCCCCCCCCCCCCCCCCACTATCTTAATGCAGACAAGATTGTGACCTATCCAGAGATTCCAAGACCAGAAGTAGAAATGCATATGGGAGATGTAGAGAATATCAAAGACCTTTTAAATGCAGATCTAACAAAACCTTGCCAGGTCTTGTAGGAAGGTGATCATCTAGGCATTTAAGCACTTGTTTTTATGGGCTTACATTACTCAGACTGTAATAAAATACCATTAAATACGCAGCATTCACCAACATATAAATCACAAGTCTATTGTAAAAACGTTTACCGAGCACAACTGTGATGTCTTTTTTGTTGTTTACTT
Source organism: Acipenser ruthenus (assembly GCF_902713425.1). Lineage (NCBI taxonomy): Eukaryota > Metazoa > Chordata > Actinopteri > Acipenseriformes > Acipenseridae > Acipenser > Acipenser ruthenus. Next base: position 36,204,830 of record NC_081192.1, read on the forward strand.
GCATCCTTCTAAAGCCAGACTTCCTGTGCCTGCTTCAGGATTTTGATATTGCCACAGATTAGTGTTGCTTAATGTGTTTAACAATGTAAGAGGTATACTCCCCTACAGTCAGGCCAGTGAATGTGAGAGTGTAGTTTGGATCTCCGACTACACTTATTTTATTTTAGTCTACAATATACCAGCCTACCCAACCCCCCCCCCCCAACCCCCATACACACATTTTGAGTAAATTGTCTGAAAATAATTTACCTTGTGAAAGGGGTATTTCCAAAGCCAGACTGTTTTAAAGAAAAATTAAAAAAAATAATGTACTTTAAAATGTATTTTGTATTTTGCTAAATATTGTAGTGCAACCAGTCTATTCAGACAACATTTCCTAAAAGCTGCAAAAAAAAAAAAGTGCTAGTTCTATTTGATCCAGGAGAGTGTTGCCCCATTAAAGAAACCTGAAAGCAATATACTCAGCAGATCAATACACCAAAGTGCACGTCCTCACGTGTTACTACAACTGTTTAAAGTGATCCATGATGTGGTACGGAAACAGAAAAGCCAGAGCACTTGTTATGTGTGTTTTTTTTTTTTAATCGCTCTTCCTGCAGTGATTTAGGACAGATCTCAAAACCCAGTGCACTAGAGCGGCCATTTTGAAAAGAGCTTTGAAACAGACTTTAAAGTTTTATAAGTGTAAAAAATGTCAGTTTGTTAACAATGAAAATAAAAATTACAGGTATGTTATTTAAACAGATGTAGCAACACTTAGTCTTTAAACCGGGGGATTATGTGGGATCTTTTTACTGGTAAAAATAAAGAACAGTACAGCACTCTGTACTGAATATAGCAGAGTATTGGCTCACTTGTAGCTAAATTGCCTGATAATTAACTCAGTTTCTAAATCTAAAAAAAACAGACTCTATTTTTCAAATGTAAATTGATAAACCTACAGCTTCTACATGTGAGGTTCACCTGTTCTCAAACTATTTACCAGCCACTTGTTGGCAATCAAGCGGAATGCAAACAGTTTAAGGGAACAATAGCGTTACTAGTGTGTCTGTATGTTTTGGTCACTGTATACTGTAATGCTTGGGTAATTTGCTACTTTTTACATTTAAATAATCTGAAAGGAAAGTGGTTTACTAGTAAACAGGTGTGCCTGTTGAGAATAATGGGGTGTCATTTTTTAGCAATGGAGCCAATCATGAGGCTATACCTATGCATTTCTTTCAAAATTAAGGTAAAAGTAATTCAGGATGCTAGAAAAAGAAGAGAATACGTAAAGTTAGACAGAATTACACAAAGTGGATATCAGCAGGATATCAAAAAACATGGAAAACTAGATGTAGAAGACTGTTTTAACAAGAAACAGTTTACCATCACTGAGTGCAAGTTTTCCCGTACTCCAATGCATTGCACTGCTTTTTGGATACGTCACCCTGCACTTGAAAAGTAAATCCATTCAGCTTCAGAACCTTGGGAGGACTGGGGAGGGCCAACACGAATTACCTCTGACGTATTACCCCCACCGTAGAGTTTAAAAAAAAATAAAAAATTACAAGGTCATTTCAACGTTGCCAGAAAAAAGAAGCATAGATTTTATTTGTGTTAAAAATGCACATCGTTTTAATTTAATGTCCTGTTGTTTAAAAGTAATACCAATCTTGCACTTGGAACACGACTGCAATTACCATCCAGAATTACAAATGTTTTCATGAAGCTTTTTCAGTTGCATGGCCCCAGGGGGGAAATACTGGTACAGTATCAAGAAAAAAAGGTACTATTGTACATATGCTTCTGCAGTAAGTTACCATGATACAATATTGCAATTTTTGTATATTTGCCTATGTTATAGTGAGAAAAGTTATGCCTAAAAAAGCAGATCTTCACAACAAGAAGGGCATTTTGAACTGCTAGCGGTAACTCTTTGTTTTTTGACTGAAACCTGCCAGTGCTGGCAATGTCACGTCAGCCTTTCTCTTTCACAATTTTGCCATATAGTGTCTGGCCGTCCATCCATCTCTGCCTGTCACACTCTACACGATAACTGGCTTCATGTTGCACAAATCATTACAAAGTGGCCACAAGTAACTTATTTAATTGAGAGCTGAACCTGTTAATTTACAGGTGGAAGTGGGTGAAAGCAGGACAAAAACAAAACTAAAACAATGTGAAACGTCTTAAACTATAATATACAATTACTTAATTCTGTAGTCTATATGATTTGTGTGTGCATATGATTTTGTAAACCACAAATAGTAATTTATTTTAAAAGAAGATATTCACACAAAAACCCACTCTAATAAAATAAAAATAAAATCTACTGCACTTGGAGGTCTGGCTAATAATCTCCATAATCATTACCTTAAAATGGAACAATATATGGAAAAAATGACTATATCAAAGTGATATTTCAAATAAAACTTGAAACAAATGGTTCTTTAACGGTGATATATTAGTGCTTGTATTTCTTGACTAAGGGAATGCGTTTTTGCAGAGATCCACACATCACTCTGCTCTGGACAGAATGTAATCTGTTCTGAGAAAAACAGTTTCTTCAGGGCACCTTTTTTGGTGCACAAGGTAATTACATCAGAGGAAAAAAAACTGCAGTTTTACTGCAAAGTGTAGTAAATAAAACAGGTGTGTAGATGGCAGGGAATTTTAGTGTTCAAAAAGCAAGAGACATAACTTTAAATGGTGAAACATGCACAAAACAAAGATAAGCACAACAGTAAACTTTCATACCTGTCAACATTCACTTTTAAGAATGTAAACAAAACAAAAATATATTGTCAAAGTGTTTTAGTTGCCACTAGTCCTCAGTATTTGCTTAGGTAGCACTGTTCTTACAAGGATTTCATTCACTGTCTCGCCAGTGTACTTTCTCAGGCCATTTTTTTATTGTCTGGTTGACAGCCTTCAATTTATAAGAATAATAACTGGCAGATACTTAACATCAGTCCTATAAAAGTACCTTGTCGTCCACTGCTTTCCTAGTTTTCTACAGAATCATTTTGCATCATTTTCCTGCAGACAGCACATGAAATATTACATGTTTTTGCAGCCTGCCTAACTTTACAGCTTTACTTACTTTTACTTTCATTTTGAAAATTTGTTTTATATTGAAATTCATAGGTGGTCTGAAACTTTTGCACCCGGTTTCTCTTGGATATGTAAAATTAAGGCAGGTTTACAATTTTTGTGACTGCAGAAAGGTACATTAATTGGAAAATAAGTAATGTAGGTAATTCACTGTGAAGACAACAGTGAATCAGCAACAGCCAGTGAAATCCACTTGGCTTCTAAATTCAAGTTCAACAGGCTGTCAACCTACAAGGCTCTGTACACCAAATTAAACGGTATACAGTGACATTGGAGTACTGTACTGTAGTACTACAGCAAGCACTTGAAAACAAATACACTGTTAAACCTAACTAGCTGATCTGTTTTGAATCTGACAGAAAGCACTCAATGCTCCACCTGAATAAAGGTTTTAAAACATCCTAAATTATGTGTGCTTCATTGTTTATATATCTCATGTAATATAAAAATGTGAATGGCAAGCGGTTTGAATATTTAACTGATCAAGCACCCCTTTCTCCAGTCTAATTGGCATATTTTAATTACAAGTAAAATACCAGTAGCAGTTGTCCACTATATGCTGCTGTATGTCATTGCTTAAAGAATATAAAATTATTGTTAATAAAATCTAGCATAACACAACTGAGATTAAAAATCTTTTCAAAAAATCATTTGAAATCCATCACAAAAGATTAAAAAGTAATTAATTTTGATTAGTTAGCAAATCTTGTTAAACAATACATTTTTGGTGTTGCAGTGCCATGTGTCAGAATTACAGCTAGGATTTTCCAAGGGAGTAAAATTTAATGAAATGGTGGAGACAGAAATTCTGAACTGCAGACTTCAGGATCTCAAGCACTCAATTTGATAGTGATTATTTGCAGTACATATAGTATTTAAAAAAAAAATAATAATAATACTTATATATATATATCACTGCTCTAAATGGCTTATTTTTCTTATGTAGAATAAGAACACTATCACAAAAATGTTCATTGATATGCATGTCAAGTTTACACACTACTGTTTTTGCTTCAGTTTCTTTTTACATTTGTGTTATTATACTGTAAGTGTGGCCTGCCAGTACAAATGCATCTCACAATTTCTTTTTCATTTTTTTTTTCTTTTGTTTTATTTTAGATTTGTTGGCATCAATGCGTCGGACATCAATTATTCAGCTGGCCGTTACGACCCTTCAGTTAAGCCTCCATTTGATGCTGGTTTTGAAGGAATTGGTGAGGTAGTGGCACTGGGACTCAGTGCCAGCGCCAACCACACAGTGGGTGAAGTCGTGGCCTACATGGGAGATGGTGCTTTTGCTGAATACACAGTTGTGCCAGCCAAAAAGACGGTACCTGTGCCCTCGGCAAAACCTGAATTCCTCACCTTGATGTTGAGCGGAGCCACAGCTTATATCAGCCTGAAAAAGCTTGGAGCGCTATCTGAAGGAGAGAAGGTTTTCGTGACAGCTGCAGCTGGAGGCACAGGGCAGTTTGCTGTGCAGTTTGCCAAGAGAGCCAAGTGTCATGTAATTGGAACCTGCTCCTCTGATGAAAAGGCTGGCTTCCTGAAATCTATCGGCTGCGACCGCCCCATTAACTACAAAACTGAAGACATCCGGGAAGTCCTCAGGAAGGAATACCCAAAAGGCTTGGATGTGGTCTACGAGTCCATCGGTGGGGAAATGTTTGACCTCGCCGTCAACCGCATGGCCACCAAAGGCCGGCTAATTGTTATTGGGTTCATTTCAGGCTACCAGACGGCCACTGGAGTCAAGCCTGTAAGGACTGGGACTTTGCCTGCAAAGTTGCTCCAGAAGTCTGCCAGCGTCCTTGGGTTCTTTCTGCCTCACTACCTCTCTGAATACAAAGCAGCGATGAAGCACATGCTGGAGATGTGTGAGAAAGGTGAACTAGTATGTGAGGTGGATCTGGGTGAGATGACTCCAGAGGACAAATTTTTTGGTTTAGAATCTGTGTTCCGTGCTGTAGATTACTTGTACTTGGGTAAAAACATTGGGAAGATTGTAGTTGAAATACCTCACCCCGTCAGCAGTAAATTGTAAGCTTACAATAGCAGTCGAAATTGGAAATATAACAGGAGAGAAAAAAAATCACTTCAAAGTGATTCTGAAAGTGCCTAATTCATGCATGAGTGGTAAATTTACTGGAGAATGTGTTTGACCTTAAAGATTAGAAAAAAATCAATTATTATGAGGTGTAAAAATCTAAATCCATGTATCCTTGTTCTGTATTACAGTACTGTACAATAGCAAGATAAAAGTGAGATTGTATAAAAGCTGGTATATGGAATCTGAAATTAATACTAATTTGTAACTGAAAATACATTTTATTTTAAAGGATATTATTAAAATATAAGATTTGTTAAACATTTAGTGAATGTCTTGTCCATCAATATTCAGTGAAAATTTGACACTAACAAATTTGGTACTGTATGGTGTATAATAGTGTTCAGCCGTTAATGTTGATATTTGCTTTGCTTTATGTGGGAACTACTTGTCCACAAACTGGAGTTATTTAAACCAAAAAAAAATGATATTACAAAGCTTTAAATAAATAACTTACAGTGTTGAGATTAGTATCTTGGGCGGGTTTCCGAGTGGCTCATCTGGTAAAAGCACATTGGCGTGGTTTGCTGAAGGAGTCATACAGTCAGGGGAGCGCAGGCTTGCGTCCTGGCTGTGCAAAGTCATCAGTCTCCGCTGGGGATTCCAAAGGTAACGTCGCATTGGCACTGGTGATCCCATGGTATAGGGAGACAAAATTGTCAGTGATTTGTTTCTCCTCTCTGCGCTACAGTAGCCCCTACTTGTCAGGCCTGGTGGGCTCAAATCGGACACCTGCAGAGCTAGCCTATGTTATCCAGGGGCAGGTAGCTCATTGACATCCACTGTTGGGCTCCTGGGCATAAAGAGGTAATTAGCTTCATCGTGGGAGCAGAGGACACCCACTGACCTTCAGTTTTCCTGAGCTGTTGAGGGGTTTGTTGCGATTTAGGGAACATAACTGGACATTCTAAATTGGGGAGAAAATGCGGTTTAAAATATTGAAATAAAAATCTTGAAATATTAACCACCTTTTAATTCTCACTTTGCAATATGACCTCTAAACTTTTCTTTATCACAGTTCATATCGTGTCTCTGTAGAGGATCCTTCTATTCACTCTACTTTTTCATAAAGCATGCCCCATTGACAAACCAAGTTGTTTGTATTCCCCCAAGGTAGTTTTAGATGAAGGGATACATGCTTTCTCTCTCATTGAAATCTGATTAGGTCGCTCTGTGAGTCAAACAAGGGTGATCCTGCTACTATTTGCACAGTTGGAGGTTAGAAAATGATCCTGTCAAGCTCACAAAGCAAAGCCAAATGGTGTTTTTACTGTAGTGATAAAATGTTGGTAGGAAACATGTGTAGAGATGGGCAGTTCCTAATTCTCAGAAATTAAAAAAATATATGAAGTATTGTATTAAGGGAACATAATTTAATAGTGACTCTTAAGTCCTGGTCTAGCTACCTACATAAATATTTGGAGCACAATACTTTTAAAATTCAACAAACAACATTGCTGTACTTTATAAACCTAAATCCAACTACCTTTTTTTCACCCTTTCTTGAATTTAATTGCTTCCAAGACCTTTTAGGCTAGTACCTTGGAATTAGGAATTTTCTTTTTCAGTCCTGCTTATCCTAAGTAAATGAGGGAGCACACTTTTTCCACACTTCATTGATAACTATTTACCGGTAGACAATTCCATGGAATGGTTATAATGTAATATAACCATTCCATGAATTAGGGGTATCAAAAGTGGAAATACAAGTTCACAACCAGACAAGGCCACTCTGTTGTAACTTGTGAAGGAAGCGCGATTCCTATGGAATTAAATACACCTGAAAGACCATTCAAGGAGGTGTTCACCATGTCTTCAAGGTAGACAATTGACAGAACAAATTTAATTATTACCCAGCACTGGAGTGACTGAAACAATAAGATACAAATCAAACAAAGAATTATGTAGGCTACACACACCAGATCCGGTCCACTTCTGAAACAAAAGTTTATAGGGAGTTTTTTGGGGAGGGGGAGGGGCAGGGGAGATCGGCGAGTTGTGTGTACTTGTCTGTGTATGACTTCCCAGCTGCCTGCCCTCGCTACCCTGGCTGTCATTGGGCCCCAACACTAAAGGTGAACCACTGCTGGAATCCCTTGGCCAACAATTGAATTCTATTCTAACACAGACTTGGTAGCTGCCTGGTGAAATGCTATTTTAAGTGGGTGGTTAACTCTTTGACTTGACACAATAACCTTTTAAGCATGCACAATGCCAAGTGCTAAGTGATCTAACTGGATAAAAGTTGACTAAAGGTTCTTACCCTAAATATGAAAATGTAAAGATTTGCAGAATGCTTCATTACTAGTTCAAACATATCTCATGCTGTAATTAGGAAGGTTGCCAACTTGGGTAAGAGTGGTTATTTATTTTAGTAAACGATTACTTGAGTATAAAATCAGGGATGATTTTTTCACTTTTTACAACATGGCTCCAAGTACACTTCATCCTCACCATAAGGCTGTAATACAATATTTTATACAGACCATGTAGTTACAATGGCCAGATTAAGAGGCAATGTATTGGAATTTGTTCTAAAAAGCCCTCGGTTCTTTACAATGCCCTTTTTCTTCATTTTATTAAGCAATACACTAAACATAAAAAACTTACATTGTTAAAAGAAAATTAATAAGTTATTTAGATAACCAAATCACACATTATATTATTTAATTTTATAAATATGGAACCAAAATTGAAAAAAATTAAATTAAGCAATTAAGTCACTGGTCCTCGTGCCATGCTGTATTTAAAACAATTAAAAGCCACATGTGTTTTTATTTGGATAATGTTGCCTATTTATTCTAGCTGTGAACATTTTATTACTCCTCAGAGTCCATACATTAAATGCCTAAATAATGATTTGTTACATATGTGACCTTGTCCAAGAACTAGCTCCCTTTTCATCATTCAGCGTACTGATTTTGCAAATCTGTGCCTTAACTAAATCTTGTCAAATTAATGAAGCCTTTGAAATCCTTTTCCTTCTTACTTTACTTTCTCCTTTTCATTTCTAGAACAATAGTCAGCTGAAAATGATGACTGGTATGCCTACATCTCATCAGTCAGGCATCAGCATAAGTCTGTGGCTGCTTCTTATTAAATAAAACGAGTCCTACAGAAAGTATCTCAAAACATTCCCTCTAACAAGTGTGTAATATTATTTTTACAGTACAGGAGTTTTTTTTTATTGTGTGTGTTTATAACCAGAAGATGCTGGAAGCCTGACAAATTATATTATTTAAGACAGATGACTGCCTGAGGGACCTATAGTTTTGGCTTCCTGTTTCTGTCTTTTATTTCAGTAACATTTGTGTTTACCACAGGATGTGTACTTGTGCTGTGCTTTAACCCCCTTTCATTGTTTCTGTCAAGTTTCAGTGCAGCCTAGAAATCCTTCAATAGGCTGGAGTTTGCTGCCACATATATGTCTGACAAGGATTTTTGACCCTTATAAAAAAAACATTTAGTGATACATTGTAATTCAACAAGTTCACTCTTTCTTATATAATATGCATCTATCATGTTTAACCAAGCAATCATGGCCCTGTGCTTTTACTTCAATATCCTGGGGCCCAATCGCAAACACCTCTCAAATAAAAAATAGGGTTTCATAAAACTTTTGCAGGGCTGCGACATCGCAGATTTTCACCAGAAACCTGCGACTGCCAGAGAGCAGCCGCAAGTAGCAATTTTCATCACAGATCGTGTTTTAGGACCTACTGCGGCACTCATGCTACTAGGTTGTTGTGGAACTGTACACTTTATTGAACGGATTTCTCATGTAAAACATTCTGATGACAATATGAACTTGGCTCTGTATTTTATAACTACCCCAACCCCACCACAAACAGTATACATTTTTTTGGGATATATACAAAAGGTTTAAACAATTACAAAACCAAATTATTTATTTAATGACGTGTGACTGAAGTTATGTGGGTAAAAAATAAAAATAACAGAGGCAGGTCAAATTGTAGAAACAAACACGGTTTATTTATTAAATACAATCATATACCAAAAGTTTATTCAGTATGATAATAGCATTATTGGGTAGATTGCACTGCTTTAAACTGGCGGCAATGCCATGCAGGAATTATTACGTGAATAATAATAATAATAATAATAATAATAATAATAATACAAACAAAATTAAATGTGTACAATAAACAAGTTAAATAACACACACATGATTCAAATAAATAAAATGGACCAAACTCAAGTAACAAAAATAGTGACAAGCGCCTCCCTTCTCACTAGATAAAATCTAAAAGAAACCCACCAGATCCCCAAATCACAGAAACAAAAAGCACTTTCCTCAGTTCGTCTTAGCTACAGTTCACCACAGCAATAACAAAGCTTTGCAGCAGCCACCTCCATGGTATTATGCCCACACGTTTAAACAATGAGGCTAAACGCAGCTTATTATCAGGCATGCCCTAAAGACTAATAAAAATGTCTTGGTAGCGAATGTGCTTAGCTGGCTATATACATTTCATCCAAAAGCCCATTTTCAGCTGTGTAGAAATAAAAGCAAACACAGATCAGTACACTTTTTCTTTAAATACGTTTGCTGCACAGCGTTGATTTTTTTTTCTACACAGCTGAAGAAAGGCTTTCCTTATGTATGTATAGAAGAACTTCAAAGTACAGCCTGCCACTTCACAGCTCCAAATCTCTGTCGATGGAGAGGTATTTTGGTTCCCTTTCAATTCGAAGGTGACCGCCAACAACACTTTTGGGATATGCCAGCTTGTCAGGTATTTGCTGAACATTTTATATCAAAGCTGCCAATAGGCCCCTCCATGGAGTAATGTCCTCGGTCCCGCTTCCCGAGGTAATAAATAGTCACTGCACGGAGACTTCAGTCTCTTTTGCCTTTCACAAACAGGTAGGTAGGGTGAGTATAACACTAACCACTTCCAGGTGTGTGACTGACTCTTTTAAGAGCTTTCTCTCGAGTTTTTTTCTGTAGTTCCCTTGCAATTTTATTGCTGGAGGTCAACTCACCACTTCCCCGTAATCAGAAACTCGGCAGCTGAAGACTGAGCTAACGCTACGCAACTGCGTAGCGATCGTAGTCTGTTTTCTAACCTTGCAGCTTGCTGCGTGTGTCTTCTATATTTTTCCTATGCTTTTTGCAGCTGTAAAAAAAGAAAAGGGAGAAGGGAGAACGCCAGCGAGTCCTGCCCCACTCCGCGCCGCTGTTGACTCGAGGGCTCTGGGCGACCTTGGCACGCCCACTCGCTCTGTGCAGCCTAGTGCCCCTACAGGTTGTCGATTACTACTGTTTTTTGGTTATTGCTTACAGTAAAAAAAATAAAATAATCCTCACACTCTAGTTTACTGTCGAGTGTCTGCGTGTGCTACTGCCTTGCAGTTTTAAAAATAACAACCTTGTGCTTCCTCCATTAGGCCAAATATCTGGCCCTATTGTTGAGCAGACAAGCACACTTTGACGCCTTCAAGGCTTGTAAGCTCTGCGCATCAGTGCCCTTGGTGCCCCAACGCCCCATAGCCTCAGTACCTTGGTGCCTCGACACCCTCAGTGCCTCGAGAACTAGACGCCTCAGTGCTTTGACGCTTCAAGGTCTTTAACCCTTTGCAGTCCATTTATTAACTGCGCGTCAGGCACGCCAGGTCTAATTAATTTTCACACGCGCAGTTAATTTTATACGCGCTGTTTAAAAGTATTTTTTTTCACAGTCAAACGGGTTTAAATGGCCCTGCATATCAACAAAGCACTCACTAGGCATCTCCAGCCCCGCCCCACCCTTTCGTTTGCTATAGCGTTCACCTATGTAAGAAATAAATAATAATAATAATAATAGTCGTACATACCGATCGATCATCTCCGGATCACTCGTTTTATCACCAAACTCCTCAATAATGCGATCCAAGTCATTATTTTATTACTATAACATCTGAAAAAAGCTCTGCAAATGTCCATGATAGTCTCTGTGCGCTGACGCACTCAGCCAGCTTGTTTACTATGAACGCCCCGTTATCTGATACCTGATACCATGTATGACTATTCATGAGATACGCCATTTTTTTTTTTTTTTTTTTTTTTTTTCCCGACTTGTCTCGGCTCCTGTCGCTCCCACTCGGCAATTGAATGGTTTTCTTGGCTTTTTCCGGAGAAAAAACGACTAAACACCCGTTTATTGCGTTGCTATAATGATGTCGGACCCAGTCCGACAAAGGACCTGTGAGGAATAATTGCAATGTCGGACCCAGTCCGACAATGGACCGCAAAGGGTTAAGCCTTGTGCTCCAGTACCCTCGAGACCCTCAGGTCCCTGGTGCTCCATAGCCTCGGTACCTTTGTGCTTCGACACCCTCGGTGCCTCGAGGACTCGTCGCCTCGGCACTTGACGCCTGCAACTCACCACAGCTTCCTACAGCGGTGTCCTCAGTGTTTTTCAGCACCCTCAACCCCAGTACCAAGGAGCCTCGGTGCTTTGATACCCTCAGTGCCCAAGTGCTTCGACGCCTCTGTGCCTCGACACCCTTGGTCACCAATCACATATTGCACCAGCGCACTCGATCCCCTTGAGGGCTTCAGTGCTTTGGCTCCGTCGACGCTCCAAAGCTTTGACGCCTCAATGTTCATTGGCCAAATGTCTAACTTTCACCCATGCACGTCCTGCAGGCGGAATCTGCCCCCGCAGGACAAACACATTCTGTGTGTCAAGTGCCTGACCATAGAACACACCTCTGCTGCCTTGGCAGACAGGACATTCTGTACTATTTGCGCCAGATCCAAGGAGAAAACCTTGCACTACAGAATGGCGCAATTCACAGGCGAGACCCTTGCGACTAGCCTGGGAGAGCTGTCTTTGGCCTCAGGATCTCAAGTCTCCCCCCTCCGCCAGCCCTTGAACCCAGCGCACAGTATACCTTGTGTGCAGGCTCCAACCCGTTCATCCCGCAACTGCACTAGATCCCCCTCAAGGGGTAGAAAGAGAGCGAGGAATGCAGATCAGGCGAGGGACATTGCTGAGTTAAAGGGCCAAATGGCCCAAATACTCGAGCACTTAAGCAGGCAGCAGGCTCCCACTGCGCCTGCCCCAGCTCCACCACCAGTGCCTGCCCCAGAGCAGACTCTGGCTTCACCAGTGGTTGCTCCAGATGTCTCAGAGCAGAACATGGTGATGAGTGAGAAGGAACAGGACATGCTTTCTATAGCGGCTTCCTGGGATGTGGAGTCCTTTCTACGGACAGCGACTCAAGACCCAGACCTGACCCAGGTAACGGTCCCCGGCTTTGAGCTTGCCTAAGAACCTGAGGTTCCAGTTCCCTCAAGCTTGGTTAGGGCGCCTATGGAACGAGCCGCCAACTTCCTCCATGTCCCCTGGAAGGCAGTCTCTGAAGACTTCAACCCCCCAGCCTTTTCCGGTGTTCCCGGATTTTCTGGAGGAGGTCAAATCATCCTGGTAACACCCTGCCTCAGCGCCCAGTGTATCCAAGAGCATGGCTGCACTTGCCTCCATGGAAGGTGAAGAGGCGGTAGGGCTGGCAAGGTTCCCTCCGGTGGACTCCACTATAGCGGCCGTAGTGCGAGCCCCCCCAGTAGGAGGCCTGTCCAAGGATCCTGTATGCCCTAAAGGCTAATGCAGGATCACGGAAGCCCACCTGAAAAAGGCTTACATGGCTGAAGCGCAGGTGACATGCCTTGCACCCGTTTGCACAACACCATCTGCAATACTGGCGCAATTGTACCTCAGACTACTGGGTGCTCGCCACCATACACACCAGCTATGCACTGCAGTTCCACTCAGGACCTCCTCCGTTTTGAGGGATCGCGGTCACATCCGTGAACGACCTTCTCCAGGTCTTGGCCCTCAACCAAGAGGCAGAAACACTACTTCAAAAACAAGACATCCATCTCGTAGAACACATCTCTCAAATAGAGGGGTTCTACTCGAGATACTTCTTGGTGCCATAAAAGGATGGCGGCCTTCACCCCATCCTAGACCTGAGACACCTCAATGGGTTCTTGAGGGATGGAGGTGGTTCCAGATGGTCACACATCTCCACATCCTCCAGTCTGTCCGGCCGGGCGACTGGTTTACAACAGTGGACCTGAAGGATCCATATTTTCATGCGCCTATCCATCCAGTGCACAGGAAATATCTCCACTTCGCCTTTCACGGAAGCGTTTTCGAGTTTTCAGAGCAGCCATTCGGCCTCTCCTTAGCCCCCTACACATTTTCAAAGTGCGTGGACGCCATCCTAGTTCCATTGCGGTTGCAAGGGATCAGGGTGATGAACAACCTGGACGACTGGTTAATTTGTTCCCAGTCCCAGGAAGGAGCAGTGGCCCACACAGCGATTGTGACGGAGGCTGGGTCTCATCCTCAACAATGCGAAAAGTCAGTTAATACCAGTGCAGAGTACGTTCTACTTGGGTCTCCGGCTGGATTCCCTCATGATGCAAGCCTACCTGTCGGACGACAGAGTAGCTGCCATTCACAGCTGTCTGGCCCTGATTCAACAAGGGTCCACAGAACAATTGGTGTTGTGCCAAAAATTACTGGGTCTGATGGCCGCAGCTCCGTCAGCTATCCAACTGGGGTTACTTCACATGCGCCTGCTTCAAGCATGGCTCAATGCCTTTCGTCCACACCCCAAGCGCGACAAACACTGTTGGCTGACAGTGTCTCGCCTACGTTGGAAAGCGCTACGCTGGTGGAGGCAAGCCCCTCACCTGAGCGAAGGCGTAAGGATGGGAGTGATTTACAACCGTCAAATGGTGATGACAGATGTGGTCCGTGGACATCCCTGCACATAAACACGCTAGAGCTGAAAGCTGTTCACCTCCCTGTGCTCCGCAACCAACATGTCCTTGTCTGCACGGACAGCATGTCAGTAGTTGCGTATGTGAACCTCCAGGGAGGGCTTCGGTCCCCAGGGTTACACCACATAGCCTTTCGGGTACTAATCTGGGCACAGAGACACTTCCTGTCCCTCCGGGCTATACACCTCCCAGGAGTGGTGAACTGGGCGGCGGACCTCCTCTCCAGGGAGGGTCCTCACCCATCAGAATGGCGACTGCACCGTCAGGTGGTGCAGCACATTTGGGAATGCTCCTGGGAAGCCCAGGTCGATCTCTTTGCCATGGCAGAGATGACCCATTGCCCCTTGTGGTTCTCCCTCCACAGCTGTGGAGGTTCACTAGGCGTCGACGCCCTAGCACACGAATGGCCCAAAGCGCTTTTGTACGCTTTCCCGCCTATACCTCTGCTCCCTGCCTTCCTCGAGAAGGTCAGGAGAGACAAGGCAACAGTTCTCCTGGTGGCCCCCAGATGGCCCAGGAGAATCTGTTTTTTCAAACCTCTGCCAGCTGCTGCGAGGCCAGCCCTGGGAGATCCCGCTGCGCATGGATCTCCTCAGCCAGACGAAAGGCACCCTCTGGCACCCCAAACAGGGCAGGCTTGAGCTGTGGGTCTGGCCCCTAAATGGGACCATCTGTCCACCTTATGGCTCTCAGACGGAGTAGTCGGTACGCTGCAGAATGCTAGGGCTTCTTCCACAAGAGCGTTGTATGCCTACAAGTGGAAATATTTTAAAAATTGGGCATGACCGGAGGCCATGATCCTGTGTATTGCCCTATAGCAATTATTTTACATTTTCTGCAAGATCTGCTAGAGGCGGGTAAATCCCCCTCTACATTGAAAGTGCACCTACCAGCCATATCTGCTTGCTACGTTCCCATCGACTCAGTATCCCCGGGCGCTCATATACTGGCGACCCATTTTCTAAAGGATGCTTGGCGGTTATGTCCTCCTATAAAGGACATCCTCCCCGAATGGAGTCTAGATGTGGTACTGGAGGCTCTCACTAAGGCCCAGTTTGAGCCCATACATTCAATAGAGCTGAAGTATCTCTCTATGAAGACAGCCTTTCTATCACCTCTGCTAAACGGATCAGTGAGCTACAGGCACTGTCCATGCACAGTTCCTGTATTCGTATTTGGGACAGTGGAAACAGGGTGTCGTTACGTACGAACTCTGCTTTCCTCCCCAAGGTGATTACAGCTTTTGACTTGAATCAGTTAGTGGAACTAGAGGCTTTCCATCCCCCTCCCTTTGCGGAGGAGACGGATAGGAGATTAAATTCCCTCTGCCCGGTTTGGGCATTGAAATGTTATGTGGATAGAACGAGAGCACTGCGTCAGTCTGACCAGCTCTTCGTCTGTCATGGTGAACGGACCCGATGTCAAGACCCTCTCTAAGCAGCGACTGTCCCACTGGATTGTGGACACAGTTTCGATTGCGTATACTAATGCCGGCCTACCCCCGCCTGGCAGGGTGGCCACGCACTCTACCAGAAGTGTGGCTACGTCATGGGCCCTCTTCAGAGGTGCCTCGTTGACCGGTATTTGTACTGCGGCTAGCTGGGCTACTCCGCATACATTTACCAGGTTCTACCGACTTAATGTCGTAGGTCCCTGTAGCAGGGCAGTAGAGAGCCCTGTACATAGATTTATTTGTTTATTTTAGAACGGGGTTTCCCCCTCCGCCCCCGTGTTATTTTGTATTTGTTTTATTATTATTGTCGTTATGATTGTGTGTAAATGACGGCGAGCGCCGTGTGTGTGTTATTGTTTTTGTAATTATTATTATTATGTATAGATGACGGTGTAGCCGATTTGTTATTATTTAGTAGCGTGGATGGGAAGCCCCATCCACACAGTAATTTAGAAAACTTGTGCAGATTGTGGCCAAGGGGTAATAGAATAATTGCCAGCTAGTTAAACCCCTCGGCCACGATATATAAACCGGTAGCTCTCTGCACTCAAGGTGGGTGTTCAAGAGGATGAACGAGAGCAGCGAGAGAGAAAACAAAACAAAACGAAATGAAACTTATAACTCCAGGATCAGTGAAGGCTACTGCCCAGCCTGACCTGGATTATTTATTGTTTATCTTGTGTTCGAGATTTCTTTTGTTTACACCTTTTATTTTGCTCTGTGAGCACTGTGTGTTTTTGTTTAAACCTTTTATTTTATTTTTGTATTATTTAAGTAAAACGGCGCAGCCGCGTCTTTCATTTAATTTGAAAACTGCAGTGCCTGGTGTCAGTTTATTTACGTTCCTGCTTCTGCCGTGACATCACCGCCCAGCCACCCTGTCACAGTCCCTCTATGCCTTCAATAGGCACCAGGGTGCTTGAGGTTGCACGCTCACACCACCAACACTAGATGGTGGTAGCGAGATGTCCCTCATATCTTCTCTGCTCATTCTCCCTCGCGACAGATATGATATACTTTCCCAAAAGTATTGCTGGCTGGTCATCTTCGAATTGAAAGGGAATATGACTGCCAAACTTGCGAGGTCGCATCACTTGCATTTGCGGGTTTAATGCAAGAGACTGAAGTCTCCTTGCAGTGACTATTTAAAACCTTGGGTGGCAGGACCAAGGACGTCACTCCACGGAGGGGCCTATCGGCAGCTTTGATATAAAATGCTCAGCAAATACCTGACAAGCAGGCATATCCCAAAAGTATTGTTGGCGGACATCTTCAGTTTTAGTCAACTTTAAAGCTTTTCATCTCCCTTCTTTTTCCTTTTAATTTTGTTCTGTTCCCTAGATCTATCAATTTCTTTCTTATTTCGGTACTGTTCTTTGCTCCTCCCCAACAGTGTTTACTGCATCAGTGACCATCTGCAACTTTTTTAAATTTGTGACTAATACTTCCAGAAAACTTGTAAAAAAGAACGGATTTGTGTCGACCAGCCATTTCAATAATTGTATCATTGTTTTTCTTTAAAATAAAATTGCTTTCCTTTGCAACCCTGACGTTGTGTATTAACCTAATCAGTCATGGTGCCTTAAAATGAATTAACAAGTTAGTTATTTCACTCATCGCAGATGGCAAAACAGTGAGCGCAAGCGACGGCACTTGCGAACACAGTTGCCAAGTCCGCTTATTGTTTTGAAAGGCAGTGCCGCTTTTTTTTCTCATAAGACTTGGCAACACTGCTTGCGAAGTGCTTTATGAAACGCATGCAGCGCCGACCTCTGCGTCCTCGCAACCTCATCGCAAGCACACCGCAATCGCAGGACTTTTGTGAAACGGGCCCCTGCGATACACTTTTAGAAGTGCCGTGCAACTGAGAATTATTGTTATTAACTTGGAAAAACAATCATAAAAATCGCAAAAACATGAAACATAGTTTCCCTAAAAGAAAATACTTTAAAGTTCTAGTTGAGTCTGTAATTTTTTTTATTATTATTATTTTGCTGGAAGCAGGGGAGACTGTTCTGAAAAGTACAATAATGTCATAAGCTTTTGTGAGGGGGAACTCCCTGCCCCTGTGCTTATTATGTATTATTTTGTATTGTATTACGTTTGTACTGTATTCCTACTGTTTCTACTGTGGTTGTGTACTGTTAGTCCCCCTGTATTGTGTTCCCTTCCCACTCTGTATTTCCTGCCGTTTGCTTATATAAACCTATCTCTGTGTCTATGTGTATATATATCGTGCGTGTGTGGTGCTTTCTGTGTCCCCCTGTAATTGGTTGTTGTTTGTCTGTGCCCATTGGTCCTAGTGTGTGGCTGAGGACCAACGGGATGTGTGTAAGCTCCAGTACCTGATTAGCATAAAGGGGTGGAGCTTTGTTTTAAAAGGCACTGCGCTGCCAGTTATGGGTTGTTGTGGTTGAAAGCTGTGGTTGGTCTTGCATGCAGAGAAGCAGTCAGAGCAGTGGACTCTGAGAGGGTGCTAGAGCTAGCGTCCTAAATAAAAGAAAATAATTGAACTTGAACAGCGTGCCTCTCCATTTTCTTCCTCCTTGCTGAAACGCTACAGTATTATGGTTTGAAGGACGGTCAAAAACTCGTCTGCCATTAATATTTGTTATTGTTCTACATACCTCATGAGAATGTGTCACTGTCGGCTAGTAATTACTGAATTAGCTGACAGTCACGCATATTTATTAAACTCGTGCAGACTATGGCCATGAGGTTAATAAGATAATTAATAGCCAGTTAATCCCTCTGCCATAATATAAAAGACCTGCAGCTTTGGCTGCATGGGGTGGGTTGTCCAGACGAGAAAAGAGACAAGTAAGAACAGATACTAAAAGTAAACAATTGCTACGCATGCTGCCTTTAAACCAGCACGATACTTGTTACCGTTATTGTTTGTTTGTTTGGTTTGACCCTCTTGTCTTTTGCTTTATGAAAGTATTTTGTTTTCTTTAAACCTTTTATTTTGTTTAATAAACGCACCACAGCGCTTTTCTTACCCCAGTCAGCTGCTGTTGTTCTGAATTCATTTCCTGGTCTGACGTCACCACCAGCAATCCTGTTCACAGCTCTGAATGGCTTTCAGCAGTTTTTTTTTTTTTTTTTTTTTTTTTTAACATGAGGCTATTCAAGCAAGTCACTGATGAAGACAGGGAAACAAAATACACCTTTGTAAATTAACACCTGACACAATGCAAGAATTAATTAGTTACATAATCTAGAATTAAAATGTTGCCATATTTATCACTGGTAACAAGCATAACTACCAGTCATAATGGCTGTGTTTCAGCTCTGAAGTGTGTGTGTGAAATGATAGACACATGTCTGCTATTTAATTCCATAAAAGCTAAAGATATGTATCAAATATGTGAGGGGGAACCTAGAACTTGGAACCTGCGTTTGATCTCTATATGTGTCTCTTCTTGAATAGCACAAAGCTAGTGTTAGGACACAATCAAAATGTAATTTCTGCTTCAACCACCCTCCACCACCAACATACAATTGCCTAAGTTGCCAGCATACAATCAGGTACTGCACCTGTAAAAAAATTACTTCATACAGGATTGGCAGCAAAGTATTCCCATTATATAGTGTGGGTAGCCTTTCTTGTTTTGCCTACCACCATGAGCCACTTAAAAGTGCTGGTGACTATGCAGAGGCCTGGTGAGCACCATTTTTCAGGCAGATCCAGAAACGCCAATGCTTGGCCTAAGCCCTGGTGTACAAGCCTTCCCTCAGCCTGCTAGTATTTTTTTTTTGACCTAATTGCGAATCTAAGTAAACTAATTAATCACAGCTGCCCAATCACAATGACAGGGTTAGAGAGGTGACATTCTCCAAAATCTCCAATTTGGTTTTTAATCCCCACAGCAATTTATTTCCTGAATATCTAAATTTTCCCTGTGTACACTCCAAAACATAGTCAAGGTTATTGTGCTGGCTTTCAATATTTATGATTTCTCTTACTGGTATTCCAAAGACTTTTTTTGGGGGGGAGGGAGGGGTGGGGGACTCTGAACGATGCATTAATCAAAAAGAATGACAAACCAGGCCTGACAAGCAAAGTAGTCATTGTGGCACTCGTTTCATGAGAATAGGGAAGTAATTTTATTAATCAACAGTTCCTGATTAATTGTTTTAAAGTGTCATCCATACATTTTCTTTCAATTTAATAATCCTTGCTGAAGACTTAACAATATTCCCAGTGATTTGAGTTTTATTGAGGGCTAAGCTTGTGGAGAAGCAGTGACACAAATAGCTCAAGTGAGCTGAGACACCTCCATGGACAGTCTTCACACAGCTGACAGTTATGAAATACAATTATCTGTGTGATCTGCTTAAGGATTCATCATCAGCTCCTGCCTTCTGAAGAAATCCTGAAAAAAGAATCGCCAGACATACAAAGGAGCCCAGCTGATAAGGAGGCATCATTTTCCTCCAGCCTTAAAACTGTAATTTGAAGCAAATTATTGTCTGCCTGAAGCTCATTGGATTAGAGTTAGCATTATATTATAATTTTGTAAGCATAAATCCTTTGAATATATAGTTTTTGAAGAATAACTGAATTAGTGATGCATGCAAAGTATCTAAGCGCCAATTAAACTCAGACACAAAAATAAAATTAAACAAATGCACTGTGCCAAGAATAGGTTAGTCCAATTCTTATAAAAAAGACAAACAGATAGCACATTTTCTATTACAAATAAAGGTATCATTACTACACTCTTACCAACAACCTTCATTTATTTATATTTTAGCTTTAAAAATAATAGTGCCATACATGATAGTTAACCCCTTGATTCCCAAGTTCTGTTTAAAAACTACATTGATTTTTTATATATTAAGGAGAGGTTTCCTTATTAAGTTTTTACCTGTAACACGGTAGTCGGGATAGTGTGCTATTTGTGTCCTGCCTTAAAGAAGAATGCCTGAGCTTGTGAAATTTCATTGTGTGGTCGACAAGAGCCATGACCCTACCGGTCTTACTATGTCTAAGATAAGGGTTATGGTTAGGTTATTATCCATAACTTTTAAACACTTAATAGTGCTACATTTTGAAATACTAAAAGAAACTTGATAAATTTAATGACAAACATTTCAGCTATAATTATTTTTCAGTGTCATCAATGTTAGGTTAACCCATCAGATTTAAGATAGGGTTAAGTAACACCCATCAAAATTTGGTACAGACACCAAAAGTCAAATAAGAATGGACAACAGAAACCGAGTTTGAATTTGGAACATGACAGGATAGCACTTGACATAACACAAGTTCCATTTAAAACAACTACAGTACTGGCTGCTCAATATACAGTAAGTAGCTAGTCATACATGCATTTGTAGTAATGATAGGGAGGCTGTTGTCATGATATCATATGTCATACAACAGGTAACTATATATATATATATATATATATATATATGAATTCTGGTATGAATAAAGGGAAAGTCATAGAGCAGCTAACGATATAAATATTTCCGTTTGCTACATTAAAGTATTTCTGTCTTTAAAATGATGCCATAGTTTTAAAAATACACAAATGCACAATTTAGCCCTTAATAAACATCTTACAATGTTTAAGGTTCCTAACTACATACAGATATCAATTTCAGATACTAAAAGAAGTGTTTCCTTATCAAACTAAATTGAAAATAACTTATGTTTAATAAATGGTTACTATAGATAATGCTTGAAAACAGAACTCACTTCTAAAACATTTTTGAAAAGCAGAACAGACGTTAGTAGACAGTCACAAATAGCTGTACTGTGCTAACCAATACTTCTGTCCATCTTAATCTGTCCATCTTATTAACAATATTACGGCATAGTAAGAAAAAAAAAGTATGGTGTGATAACACAGATTATGGTATATGTTTTTTGTATTTTTAAATTATTTATCTATGAAGTCGACAATGGAAAATGTTACATACCATCCACAAAGCCCCAGATTGTCCTTTTTCTGAATCATCATCTAAAGCCCCTTTCACACTGGCATGTTCTACTCGGGTCGGAACCTACCCGGGTCAGGACCCGGTGTCATGACATGATGGGAGACTACATTTGGGGGCTGATTCGTGAAAGTGATTTACAGTATAATCGTAAATCTCGAAAAACTACTCACTTCTAAATCTTTTGTAGTCATTTTTGTATTACTTAGTATAAATACATGTTAATTTGGATTCATATGTTGTTTTTTTCTGACTTTATGTGAACGAAAAGACACAAATTCGCCCGTTTTCTCACTGGAAATAGGTACATTTCAAAATATCACTCCTGGTCACAAAAGCAAAGTTTGTGGGGAATAATAGCCATTTTCTATACTTTTGAGCCATAAGCAATTAGGAAATAACACTTACTACCCAGGAACAAAAATTGTGTTACATAGTGTAATCTGTATTCTGTATGTACTCTATTCAACCAGCCACTACTGCTATTAAAATGCAGCCGCGCCTAAAGAGTGGAAATCCATGCAATAAAATTCACGCACGTGTATAGGTGGGTGATCATTTTGAAACTACTGTAAACTTTGAGCTGCTAAACAAACATTAAATATTCATACAGAATGGTTTAGAGATAATATATAATACAGTTAAATAATCAATACAAGATAATTATTTTCTTTTACTTTCACTTTTATTTTTGCATTTCTGAGTTGTCCTATGACCCATAGAAGTACCACCAGGGGTACACATTCCCCCGTTGAAAACCCCTGAAATAAGGTGACGATTTGTCAGTTGTCCAGTCTTCCAGTCACTAGCCTCTTTGACAGAAGAAACACATGATTCTATCTGTGGTTTCAAACATTTCCCGGCCCTTCATGAGAATATGTGTACGCTACCCTCCTCTTGCACTGATTCCAAGGGTTGAAACCATTAGTAAATTCCTCAATATGAATTATAGCAGAAAAAAGGTTATTATTAGCACATAAACTTACTGTGTGCTTTAACGTTGTGAGTTATATGATTAGAGACGCAGAGCGTTCCAATCCTGAAGTATTTGTACCACAGCAGGACTGCTTATTTTTTTTTATTTTTTTTATTTTTGTCACTTTTTTTCCATCAATTTAATTAGCTAACATTTGTCTCAGCTTTTTCTGTGGAACATTTGTTTACCTTCTCATCAGGGCTGACAAGGGCCAATTAGCAGAGTGAAATTGTTTAACCTACTCAGTGTGCTGTGCTGAAAGGAGTGAGGTGTTTGCTTAGCTTATAAATAAGAAGTGTACTGTGGAAATAAAACCCAAAGAACTCAGGCATGCCGAAGCGTTTGTCACAAGAATCGCCACCAAATTATGTAAGCAACTGCACAGCAATAAGGTTTCCTTTGTGAAAAAGACTTATGGCACCTTATCAATTAAATTATTTCGTATTAGTACACACTAAATGTGTATATATTTTATTATCATTCTTAGAAATAATTCATAAAAATTTGTTCATATATAATTTAAGAGAATAACAACTGTGTACTATAATACACATTATAAAGAAAAGAAGTCTGTATCCTTGTTCAAAGTTATACCTGTTTCATGCAGGGTATCTAATTGTCATAAAAGAAGTTTAATAAATTCACAATTTTATACTAAATGAGAGTTGTAGAATAGCAGAGAAAACTATATATACGATACCATAAATATGTAAAAACCCTACAAGAAAATGATTTGTTCTTTATTACTGATACAGAATATGTGACGATTCCTGTAGTTCCTACTTATATTAATGCATTTCAGGACAACCTATACCTGAAATGTGAATGAAAATTGAATGTATTGAATTGATTGTACATATTACAAAATAACTTTTCCTCAAACATGTTTGGCAGAGCGGCTATTGCCTGGCCATTGAATTGTCCCTCATTTTTATATAAGAAAAAAAAAGTTAGGTCAAGGTGGGGTTGTATGAGAACATGAGAGGAAGGGAAAAGTTTGTCAGCTTTATTTTATAGTAGGTAATTGGGTAAATGGGTCTGAAAAACATGTTATTTTGAATTGGATTTAACAAATGGATATTTATAGAGCGAAAACTTTTTAGGTAAATAACAGATGTTAAGGTTTATGTGATTCACTGGGATGATTTGTTAACTTAATAAGAATGAGCTATTTAATTACTTAAATGGAGGGATAATCTACTAATTACCTTTTTACTGAAGTTTATCCATGTTCAAAGCTGGAAGCAAAAACTGATATCAGGGCTTGATATCACAGGTACCTGTACATGAAAGCCAATCAATATCATCATATAGGTGTTTGGCTTTGATCATTATTAAATGCAAAAGTTATTAAAAAACAACAACAACAACAACAACAAAAAAAAAAGAGTAATATATAGGAATTACTGTGCCATTGACAATATTAGTCCATTCTTCATACGGATCAACCTAAGCATTAGTAACCTATGCCCACCAATGGGTTCAACAGGTTTTGAAGACAATATTGGGCATTTGGTCATCTTTCATAACTCGGTTACACATCTTGAAGAGGCCAGTTGCATATTATATGATACATATCCTCTGCTTGATTTTGAGATCAATTGGTTTTTGAAGACACTTTACATCCTAAAACCTGATAGCCCAATACCTGGAACACAACTGGCAAAAAAGGACAATCTAATCAACTGCACAGAAGTCCAGAACAGATGTTTTCTAGCCAAACTATTTGGAATTAACTTTTGATGAATGTATAAACCCTGGGGTTTCTTACACACGGAAGCGTATAGCTGCCATTACGTTAAAATGGAAACAACCTGCAATGTATCAGGCTTCAGAACATCACCCACTAATGCATGACTAATATGTCATTGTAGACATAACGTGTTGTAATCCTAACTTGTTGCATCCTAGTTCATATTGTATTTTAGTAGTATTATTTGCACTTACTATAAACTATACTGTATTTAAATATTGAGCTTGCATTGTAACCCTGTACTGCCCTGTAACATCTACAAGTCGCCTTGAATAAAGGTGTCTGCCAAATAAATAAATAAATCATGCAATTTCTCACAAAAAAATTCACAAATCAGGAGAGACTGTCACGCATGGCTGATGTAGTAAACAGAATCCTGTTCTACTTTAAGAACATAAGAACATAAGAAAGTTTACAAACGAGAGGAGGCCATTCGGCCCATCTTGCTCGTTTGGTCGTTAGTAGTTGGTTCCAGACTCTTTGGATTAGGCCTCAACCATAAGGAAATGTTAAAATGTATGCAGTCCTCCTCCCGTTGCCCTGCTGGCAGCAGAAAGGCTGACAGCGGGGTGACCCACTCCAGCAGCCAAAATGCTACCCGTGGCAACGTGGGCAGCGGCAAGGCTGACAACGGCAATGCTATCAGCGGACGTGCTGACAGCGCCAAGGCTGGCTCCTCCAGCAAAGGCAGGTGTGGCAGTGGACATGTTGCCAGTGGCAGCGCCGACAGCAGAAAGGCGGACAGTGGTGTGGCCCACTCTGCCAGAGGCCACAGCAAATCCCCAGGGGTCAGCAGCAAACGAACCCCAGGTGGTGACAAACAAGCCTCCCCATGCGACGGTGAACAAACCGCCTCAGGCGATGGCGACTGTTTCACAAACAGACTCTTCTGACAGAAAACATTCAATTAATACAGTCACTACAAACATACACTGTTCAGCTGATGAAACAACCACTAATAAAAGAACACGTGTAACTAATTCAACTAGCCTCAAAAGAAAACACTTAAGCGCCACATCCACTCTAAACAAACAGTGTTTAACAGAGACCTCAACTAATACTAGATTACAGCCAAGTAAACGAAGAGCCACACACTCTCAATCATACAAAATAACATGCAGCTGGGTGAAAGCTGAAAAACTCTCCAGTGTGGAAAAGTGAACCACCTACATTTTTTAATGCTGACCTGACACCAACACAACTGTCTGAGCTCTTCTTTAATGATGGTTACTTCATTTCTTGTAGAAATTACTAATCTCTATGTGCTCCAGAAAGGTAAACCTAATTTGAATGTAACTGTAGCTGAAAGGAGAATTTTCTCTGCAGTTCTATTCTGCTCAGGCTATGCCCCTTTACCAAGGACAAGGACCAGAGGTGAAAGTAAGCCAGTACGGCCCGGTACAGAGTACCGGCAAAACATTTTGTCAAGGTCATTTAATAGTTCGACTTATCAAAACGACTGTTTAGGCTACATCATTTTTTCTTTGTATTTAAGCAAAAGAACTCGCAGTACCTCAGGTCCCATTCATGTGACCGTCACAAGGTAGATCGGTGACATTTAGCCAAATATATTCTATACCAAGAAAGTCAACTCCACTGATTCTCTATGGGGACTTCCATCACTCGCCGAGAAGAGAATTATGGGATTTAGAGGGTGCTCCAGCGAAAATGTTCTATGGAGAGTCAATGGAGCCGTGTCAAATATCGCTCTGTTTTGTAGATTTGCGATACGTTATTAAAATGTCTCAAACTTCTGAAGTTCATTTCGCTGCAGACCAATATATCTGTAATGAAACAGATTCTTTTATATTTAAAAATAAATTTTAACTGAAAGATTAAGTTCAAATCAATCAATTGTCTCAACATTTTTAAATATCTTCTTGATACTTCTAAGTGAAAGATATTAATATTTTATATTGTTTCACTAATAACCCCAGGTATAATTTGTCAATTCTCCAAAAAAAATAGAACATTTTTGTTTTAAAGTAGTAAATAATGTGGTCATGTGGCAAAGTGGTTAGTAGTGCGCAGGTGTAGAGGTGATGCAGAGCTCAAACAACGACAATAACACTTCTGGTATTGTGACTCCGCCCCCTTCCTGGCTTCCGACTGTCCATGGAATGAACAGAAGTCCAGTACGAGGCATGCTGTTCCTGTTATACAGCACCCTCACAGGTCGGGAGGGAGATTGTTGACTAGGATTCATTTGCTCTCTGTCACAGGTCATTATAGTCAAAATACTGTAATATGAAGACCACAGGTCTGTACTGCATGGCATCCTTTGTTTGGGACACAAACCTTTTGGGTTGTAACTTGTATTAAGATATTTAAAAAATCTTTCAATTATGTTCATGTATACAAAAGGATATCTAAACACATTTTGATCAAAAAAGTCATGCAGTAAAGGGTTAATAATCTGACTGGCACTTTATAAGAAAACAGAATATCGTAATTTCCACCCAAAAGGTTAAGAAAACATATTATCAGCCCAGGATATTTTTGGTGTTAATGTGTGTGATTATTTAAAAAGCATATTGCAGGAGCGGTGCTCTTGTAGTTGTGTTTTTATAATTTCTGGTTACCGCTGTTCATAATCCCCTCCGTGTGTTGACAAGCAGGTTTTAAAATCTTGAAGTATTTTTTTTTTGTTAGCCCCCCGCACGTTCTCAAAGTGCGTGGATGCCATCCTAGCCCCCTTGTGGCTGCAGGGGATCACGATGTTGAACTACCTGGATGACTGGTTGATCTGCTCCCAGTCGCAGGAAGGAGCAGTGGTGATCGTGATGAAGTTTCTAGCGAGACTGGGTCTCACCCTCAACGATGCGAAAAGCCATTTGATACCGGTGCAAAGTATGGTTTACTTGGGTCTCTGGCTGGACTCCCTTACAATGCAATCCTATCTGTCAGGCGACAGAGTAGCCCCCATTCACAACTGTCTAACCCTGTTTCAACAGGGGTCGACAGTACAACTGGTGTTGTGTCAGAAGTTACTGGGTCTAATGGCCGCAGCTTCATCAGCCCTCCAGCTGGGGTTACTCCATATGCACCCGATTCACGTTTTTTTTACAACAAAGGGAAAACATAATACATGTTTTCATTATAAGCAATTGGGCGACACGGTATTATTCCATATGCACACGATTCAAGCGTGGTTCAGTGCCTTCTGGTTACATCCCAAAAACGACAGAGACCGTCGGCTGACCGTGTCTCGCGTATGCTTGATAGCCCTGCGCTGGTGGAGGCAAGCCTCTCACCTGCGCGAAGGTGTAAGGATGGGAGTTATCCACAGCCATCAGGTGGTGATGACAGATGCATGACTACTTATTCCCTCCGTAGGCAACAACGAGGACGTCACTCCCCGGAGGGGCCTATCGGCAGCTCTGACATAAAATGCTCAGTAAATACCTGACCTGTGGCAGGCATATCCCAAAAGTATTGCTGTTGGTCATCTTCACTTTGAGGGAACCAGGGTTACATCCGTAACCTAACGTTATCAATGGCCAGCGATTGCCATTTTATTATAATTAAGGTCACACAACCTCAGAACATCTGTGTTGTGTGGGAACTCGCTGCAGTGAGGAGAAAAAAACATAATTGGACAGTCCAAATTGGAGAAATAAATAAAAATAATAACTGTTCACTCTAAATTAAAAAAAATAAAATAAAAATTAATTTTGTGTGTCAGACGTCATAGTAAAAAATAGCCCATGATTTCAACTAGATTTTTGTTAAGTAAAAAAAAACAAAAAACTTTGGAATATGTACATCTTTGTCATTTCAGGGAGTTTTTGACACAGTTACATTTCATTACTCTTTTATAAAGCAAACACATCTCTTCAACTTAGATATATATATATTTTTTGTTGAATAGTTTGATGAAGTAAACTGTGTAAACGAAGAGTTGTTTTTACATTTACAGGTCTATGGAATTCTTCAGTGCATATTTATTTATAAGAATTGTTCTAAGACTTCATGAAAAAATAGATAAGATAAATACATAAGGGCCTTTCTCTCAGATGAACAGTCCAAAATAGCTATAAAGATGTTTAAAATGATAGAATGTTAATGTAGTGGCCCAGCAGTTTTAAAATAGCTATTAACTATTTAAGAGGGTTAATCAGTAGATATTTCCTGAAGAAAACTTTATAAGTGATCCCTTTTTTAAAATATTTATTTTCTATCCTAAGCTATGAGCTGTAAAATGTCCTTCATAACCCCTAGCTGTAGGTAGGAATTACAGGAGCATGCATATTTGGCTCACAGAGTGACAAAAAGGCAAGCAGGTTGGGCAGCTTATATGTCCTTTGGTAAAAAGGTCTGCTTTACTACATTTAGAAAGAGTAGAATGCACAAAATGGAAAATGTTAGTGAAATAAGAATTTTTAATTGAATATGATACAGTATATATGTAACATTTTTGGTGCTAAACATACTTTTTTGTCTCTTATTCCCATTTCCTGCACTGTAAAGAGTTAACTTCCTGTGTTGAAATTGTTAGGCTGTGCAAAGGATGTTTACATCATAAAATTAAACTCTTGACTTCAAAGATACAAAGATAAATACAGAGATAGACAGATAGACTGGTAAATAATAACAGTGCTATGAAGATTAATTGTGTTTAAAATTATAGTTAGCTTTTAATATATATATATATATATCTATATATATATATATATATATATATATATATATATATATATATATATATATATATAATATACAGTGCTCCATCACTATAACGGGACACACAACATGAGCGTTATAACCGAAGAGCGTTATAAACGGGGGAGGGGGGTGGGGGGAGCCACGGGACACATAACAGCACACATGTGACTAAAATACAAAATGAAATAACTCCCTCTCTATAATGCACATATACTGAAGCAAAAATATAACATTCCGTGAAGCACCATGTAATCAACGCTATCTTTTTTACAAAAAAAAAAAAAAAGGTAACATTCCCACTCGTGGATCATTTCAATTAGCAGTTTTTAAACTGTAAATAGCCTGGCTAAACGGTGGTCGGGAGATCAGTTCAAAGCGACAGACAAGCAAACCAAGTGCGAAGAGAGCGGGTCGGGCGAGGGGAAGAGGGAATGGGCTCGCCCCAGGTTCGGCTGCCGGAGCAAAGCTGAAGCATCTCGCCTCCCGGAGAAAGCCGCAGCTCCTCTCGCAGCAAAAAAGTAAATGCATTAGGAAAGATAACCACGTATAGCCTTAATATTTATTTAGTTATAAAACAAATGCTGAATAAGATGTCTGTTATAAAGTGCCAGTGCAGCTTTTCTTCAGTTCAGATACTGTAGCAAAAGGGAGAGACAGAAAGTTGTTTACAGTTTGAACAACACCGGTACTGTATTTACTGTAGAAATATTGCATGAATCACTAGTACAGGGAATTGGGGGACCTGCTGTAAGAGCATTATATCTGAGGCGCATTATAACCGAGAGCCTTATAGTGAGGGAGCACTGTATATAATGTTATGCTTCTTGGCCCAGAATTATTCTTTCTGGAAGCTAATTTACAATACTAATACACAGCACAATACACAACACTCATATCATCCATTAAATAAACATAAAAATAAGTCTTTTTGTAATTCTAGAAATATGTAAGAAATAACCCACGACAGGGTGTGCGGTCATTATAACGGTACGCCCTGGGCCAGTGTAAGGCATGAGGCCGTAGGCCAAGTGCCTTCAACCACCCAGGAAGTGCGGTAATAATTGTGTTACCACACACCCTGGAGTGGGTTATTTCGCTTAGAAATGGCTACATGTTTTTTCTTGAAAATAATTACACAAACTAGCTTTTTAAAGGAAAAAAGAAGAAATGTATTATGTATCCTTCCACTGAGAAATAATTGTCCCCGAGGACTGTTTCATTGTGACATATATATTTTTAACTTTTTTATTTGCCATAAACATTAAATTGAACATTGCCATTTATAGTAACATTTCGAGATTAAATAGCACTTGAAATTGAAATCAGACTGACTTCCCACATCTGAGGGAGGAGTCACGGAATAGCACGGAATTTCAGAGGCTGTTTTCACACCGATGACCGGTAACCGAAATAATTTCCCTGGACTGTAAACCAGCATTAGATAATATGTGGACAGCAATCCTGCAGATTGAGTGGTTTGTGTAACGTACTGAAAGTACAACTTGCTCTGAAATGCAAGCATTCATATTTCCGAGGTAATTAACACCAATAGGCATTTTTGTAAATATTTTTTAAGACTGTTGACAGGCCACATAGAATCACCAGGCTCTGGCAAACATCTAACCGATTTCACGATTGATCTCACTGACATGTCTTTTTGTTTGCTCATTAAACAACAGGGTCACAAACTCCAGTACATATTCATCTGTATTGATGACAAACGATTTCGGCATCAGGTTGCGCAGTCCTTCACGTCCGCGGCGAGCAAAATAGAATTGTATGTTGAATCAGACCTTGTTTAAAAGCCCAACCGCTGTGTCAGCAGAGAGAGCAGGAGAGATTTGAATTTTGTTTAAATCTGTTTCTGAAATCGGAGGGTGGTGGTTCTGCTTCACTCTCATTAATAAATTGTTCAAATGACAATCCTCCTAAAATGTCAAAATTAACTTGTGGAAAGCCACTCATGTTTAATTATTATTATTAAGATGTAGTAATATCAATAGATCAGGTAAGTGAGTAGGTCTATGATGTCATAGCCATGTGTAAGAAAATTATTAGTGCATGGTCATGTGATCTTGTTCAGCCAATCACAGCACTTAATTTATCCAAGCCAATTAATATACTCAGCAAGTACTGTAATAGTTTTAAGACTTTTTATTTGTGCTTAGCCACCCTGTGCACAATTACAGTACAGTATATAGATGAGCATGCATATGATTCCAAATGTTTTCCAGCAAACAAAATGTAAGAAGATTTTGCTGCACAACGTCAGTGGTCATGTCTTAAAGAATACAGCCTAGATGAGTTGTTTCTTTTAGTGTGCGTCCAGTCCCGACTCCACATATATCAACAATTAAGCAAGGTATGAATGGATGGTTAGTTCACCATTACTAAGAACTGTTTTATTGAACATTCTGACATAACATACTGCACCTATTGGTGCTATTATAATGATTTAATAATAAATGGTTCTAAATACTTATGCTTCAACCACACTACATAAAAATAGTGTGGTTTTTCCTTGCTCTTCATTATTCTGCACTGTTGGAGATGTTAGTTTTCATTATATATAAATGCCTGTTTTTTTGCATATATCTGAAAGGTTGATACAAACCTTCCATTTTTATTATAAATATATGGCTCACTGAAATGTTTTGTCAAAAAGCAGAAGCTTCCTTGAAAAAAAATATATAGGATGTTTTTACCAGCATCCAATGGGTTAGTAGTAAAGACAGATGCTGTACTTGTTGTATAGTAGAGGATACCAACAGGGTGTGAATTACATATCAACCAGAAAGATGTCCTATAATGTTAAGGGTCTATTGTTAAATTTAAATGAAGTGCTGCAAATACGGCATCACTTGAAAATTAAAAAATTCAGATATACTGATATAATATACTGTCATTTATTTTCATATTTATTATTGTGGGATACTATCACCAATAACGTCCTTTACACCCTCGGGGGCGGGGGTGACTGCGTCACAGAGGCTTGGCTGAGTAGCTTTGATATATTTATTCAGGTTTTGGGTCTTTAGGAGGTAAAATACCCATTCAGTAATGGTTACAATTCATACTTGAAAGGGAACTTCTTATTTAACCTGTATTGTTATTGGAATTTTGCTTGAATAATACCACGTAAACATTTTGAAAATGTTTTATAAATACTCTAACAACATGAAAATAGTAATTTCTTCACAAGATAATGTGAGCGTTTATAATGTAACACTTTTACAAATGCAGGCCATGGTATTATATTCTCATATTTTTTATACATATAAAGCTGCATATGGGTTACAGCCTACATGCCGCCAGGATTTTAATATGTTTTGGCTCCCTTGAGGGGTAGTTGCTATGCAGTGCATCCTTGGTATTATTTCACTGGGATTACAGATACTTGAAATAACAGCCGGGTGTGTTGTGGAAATAACACTCATGCCCGTAGATGAAGCATATTTATTTTGCTTTCAATTAATATGCAATGGCCCCAGGGAGCTGCTGCTCAGATGTGTCCTTTTTCCTTGTTGTGCGCTCACATCTTTAATGGCCCTTCAATTTATTTTTGTTCTCAGAATACCTTTTGTATAGGTTACTCATTTAATAGTGAATTCAACAAATCCAACAAACAGAAATACATAAATAATATTAAACCAACGGTCTACCATTGCATCTCAGGACTATTACTTTGCCTGGTTTTCTGTTCAGTTGTTCAAATGCTATATAACACCCATAGGAATAAATAAATGAATATCATGAAATGTATTCAGATTTTTTGTGTGTTCAAACCAAAGCAGCGAATGAGTGAGAATGTACAGGCCTGGAATAAATTGACTAAATACATTCCTGTTGTCTTTTGATGAACAAGACAAGAACCTTCAGAGCGCTGGATGGAAAAAGGTGATTCTGAAACATAAGGAGCCCATGGAGGGAGGTATATGACATCTGTCAGAGATCAGGAAATATTACAGTCTGGCTTGTCCAGGGTCAGCTTTCCCTCCTGTAGTCACTTAAGTTGTCATGACATTATGACACTTCTTTGGCAATACTAGCGGAGCCACAACACACAGACATAACACACACAGATTTTTGAATAAATGTATTAGAAAGTATTTACCCATAATAGCCCACCTGAGATGCAACATAATTTTCAGAGGGGTCCTGCTTTCCCCGGTTCTACACCTGGGTGGGTTGGGGCACAAGAAAGTCAGGTGACTCACCCAAGGTCGTACAGGGAGCCAGTGTGGCTGTGCTGGGTTTTTAACTCCTCCACTGCTGAGTGAGTCATTAAAGTAACTGGAGCCCTTGAAGTGAAATGAAGGGATGCAATGGAAGTGCATTTCAAGGAGAGACCTGTAAAAAAAACTAAAACAAATATACTTTAGCACAGTGGTTTTCAAACTTTTTAGGCCTGTACCCCTTTCCAAATAGTCTACCCGGTACCCCCATCTGAGATAGGGTCATAATATACCTATGAAAACAGGAGAATATATGCTCTTTTATAATTACTAGATTAAGTACAGAAAATGGAAAACTGCTTTAAAAAAAACGAACAAAATAAAATACAATTATTTAACCACGGTGCAAATGCACCAATTAAAAATGCCATGTACAATGATTTCAAAATCCAGACTCCAATAAGTATGCTGAAACGAGTCAAAAAACAGGTTATGCTAAACAAAACTAAGGTTCCAAAAGCAATTCTCAACAGAAGATATGCATTTCTTCCAACAAATGCAGGTGTATGGAGAAAACAGATATTTTTTAAAAGTTACAAATATAGACGCTTTTTTTATACAAGTTTTTTATTGAACTCAAATTTTATCGTTGAACATAAGAACATAAGAACATAATAAAGTTTACAAACGAGAGGAGGCCATTCAGCCCATCTTGCTCGTTTGGTTGTTAGTAGCTTATTGATGCCAGAATCTCATCAAGCAGCTTCCTGAAGGATCCCAGGGTGTCAGCTTCAACAACATTATTGGGGAGTTGGTTCCAGACCCTCACAATTCTCTGTGTAAAAAAGTGCCTCCTATTTTCTGTTCTGAATGCCCCTTTATCTAATCTCAATTTGTGACCCCTGGTCCTTGTTTCTTTTTTCAGGTCAAAAAAGTCCCCTGGGTCGACATTGTCTATACCTTTTAGGATTTTGAATGTTTGAATCAGATCACCGCGTAGTCTTCTTTGTTCAAGACTGAATAGATTCAATTATTTTAGCCTGTCTGCATATGACATGCCTTTTAAACCTGGGATAATTCTGGTTGCTCTTCTTTGCACTCTTTCTAGAGCAGCAATATCCTTTTTGTAACGAGGTGACCAGAACTGAACACAATATTCTAGGTGAGGTCTTACTAATGCATTGTAAAGTTTTAACATTACTTCCCTTGATTTAAATTCAACACTTCTCACAATATATCTGAGCATCTTGTTGGCCTTTTTTTTATAGCTTCCCTACATTGTCTAGATGAAGACAGTCAACATAAACTCCTAGGTCTTTTTCATAGTTCCCTTCTTCAATTTCAGTATATCCCATATGATATTTATAATGCACATTTTTATTGCCTGCATGCAATACTTTACACTTTTCTCTATTAAATGTAATTTGCCATGTGTCTGCCCAGTTCTGAATGCTGTCTAGATCATTTGAATGACCTTTGCTGCGGCAACAGTGTTTGTTACTCCTCCTATTTTTGTGTCGTCTGCAAATTTAACAAGTTTGCTTACTATACCAGAATCTAAATCATTAATGTAGATTAGGAATAGCAGATGACCAAATACTGATCCCTGTGGTACACCACTGGTTACCTCGCTCCATTTTGAGGTTTCTGCTCTAATCAGTACTTTCTGTTTTCTACATGTTAACCACTCCCTAATCCATGTGCATGCATTTCCTTGAATCCCTACTGCGTTCAGTTTGAGAATTAATTTTTTATGCGGGACTCTGTCAAAAACTTTCTGGAAATCTAAATAAACCATGTCGTATGCTTTGCAATTATTGTTACCATATAGGTAATTTTCCATTTTAGATCTTATTATAGTTTCCATAAGTTTACATATAATAGAAGTCAGGCTTATTGGTCTGTAGTTACCTGGTTCGGTTTTGTCTCCCTTTTTGTGGATCAGTATTACGTTTGCAATTTTCTAGTCTGTCGGTACAACCCCTGTGTCAAGAGACTGTTGCATGATCTTGGTTAGCGGTTTGTAAATAACTTCTTTCATTTCTTTGAGTACTATTGGGAGGATCTCATCCGGCCAAGGGCATTTGTTTATTTTAAGAGCTCCTAGTCCCTTTAACACTTCTGCCTCTGTTATGCTAAAGTTATTTAAAATTGGATAGGAACAGGTGGACATGTGGGGCATGTTGTCCGTGTCCTCCTTTGTAAAAACCTGTGAAAAGTAATCATTTAATATATTTGCTATTTTTTTTCTTCATCTATGATTTTCCCATTTGTGTCTCTTAGACATTTAACCTCCTCTTTGAATGCTGTCTTGCTGTTATAATATTGGAAAAACATTTTGGAATTGGTTTTAGCCCCCTTAGCAATATTGATTTTTATCTCTCTCTTGGCCTTTCTAACTTCCGTTTTGACTTGTGTTTGCAGTTCCAAGTACTCTTTCTGTGTACTTTGTTTTTGCTCTGAAAAGTGCCTTTTTTCGCTGAATATTATTTTTTTTTGAACACTTGAGCTGAGACAATGAAAAATGCTACGTGTGTGCGGTATCGAATCCAGCCAGAATAAGCACATTGTTTTTAAGTGAATATTTCCAAAAAGCTAATTTGTTGAAAGTAGAAAGGGGATTATTTATTTATTTATTTATTAGCAGATGCCCTTACCCAGGGTGACTTACAGTTGTATTAAAAAAAAAATACATATCAAGAATTACAGTACAATTAAGAGCAAGATACAAAATACAATGACTTCATTCCCAATAACAGCAAATACAAAACACAGTACAATTTGATATCGGGGCAGTTCAAGAGCAGATAACAGTGTTGATAGTTACATCAGTGTTAGATACGAGTGCAAGTGAAATACAAAAAACTACAGATTGGGTTAAGTGCAGGATTAAATACAGTCAAATAGGGAGCAGATAAGTGCAAGCTGAAGTGCATTAAAGGCATATTGTGCTATATTGTCCAGAAGGGAAGAGTTGAATTTTACAGGTGTTGTCTGAAGAGGTGTGTCTTATGTGTGTCTTGAGGAGGTGCCGGAAGGTGGTCAGGGACTGGGCAGTCCTGACATCCATAGGAAGGTCATTCCACCACTGCGGGGCAAGGGTGGAGAAGGAGCGGGCTATGGAGGCAGGGGAGCATAGAGGAGGTACAGCCAGTCTTCTAGTGCAGAGGGAGGGGGTGTAGGGAGAGATGAGGGTCTGGAGGTAGTTGGGTGCAGTCTGGTCAAGGCATCGGTAGGCGAGTACAAGAGTCTTGAACTGGATGCAAGCGGTGATCAGGAGCCAGTGGAGTAGTGTGGGAGAAGCGAGACAGAGAGAACACTAGGTGAGCAGCGGAGTTCTGGATGAGCTGGGATATTTATATCAGTCAGTCAAAAATGACTTTTACTAAAATGCTTAGATGTTAAAGTGTTTAGTACAGAAGTCAATCGATCAATATTTATTTATTTAATACAGCACCTTTCATAGTGGACCACCATCACAAAGCGCTTTGCAAGACAATCAGCTGTAAGACAATTAAAGGTTGTTGATGGGCCCTCGCTGTATGATATGAATGCATTCAATAGGTTTGGAGTAGGGAATCCAATTCCAGACACTTTTTCCAATACCAGGATTTAGGATTTTTTTTTTTTTTTTAATCCCACGATTCCATTTTTGAATAATAATAATATTGTGCTTTTGCTTTTATTAATAATTACCGGTGTGGAGGCATAGGGTAATGCATTCACATCACAAAGCAGTTCTTCAACAAATTAATTAACAATGAAAAAACACATACAAGCATTGCAAGTAACAGTCATGTCACTCCAGCTCCAGCACAGAACAAGTGAGTGATTTCACTGTATTAAAGCAGGACGGCCCAGCTGAACTGATGAAACTACTAACACTGAACATTTAAACTCCAGAAAGTAAACTTACCTAGTAAATACTACACATTTAAAAGAAGCAACATCATCCAAAGACAATCTTTGAGGTTTTTTTTTTTAGCCCAGCAACTGCAGTAGCCAACCCACTGCTATTTAAATACCGTATGTAAATTAGCCATGGGTGCGCTCAACACTCACTCACGTTATTATTATTTGTTTATTTAGCAGACGCCTTTATCCAAGGTGACTTACAGAGACTAGGGTGTGTGAACTAAGCATCAGCTGCAGAGTCACTTACAATTACGTCTCACCCGAAAGACGGAGCACAAGGAGGTGAAGTGACTTGCTCAGAGTCACACAATGAGTCAGTGGCTAAGGTGGGATTTGAACCAGGGACCTCCTGGTTACAAACCCTTTTCTTTAACCACTGGACCACACAGACTCACTGTCAGCAGCCACACAACAGAAAGGAAACGTACACCATTATGGGTGTCGTTTTATTTGAAAGGAGATTCAACATTGTTGCTTCGATTGCTAAGTCCTAAAGTACTACAAAGTGGTAGAAAAAAAGTGTTGTCTGCCATTACAGGATTTTTCTTGCGTACCCCCTGAGGAGCGCTCGAGTACCCCAGTTTGAAAACCGCTGCTTTAGCATAATTTGTGTATGTGAATATGTACATGTTGTAAATGTGACTTCAACTCAATATTGCGTTATAAAATCACGGTCAAATTCACAGCTAAGGTTTGTGTGAGCTGGCAAGTACTTTATATTTAGTGTGCCGCGTTTTTCAGGAGTTTATTTTACATATATTAAAATAGGGATAAAATCAGTAAAAAATTGTTTTTAATTGAAACATCAGTAAAAATCATTGGGAAAAATCTCAGTATACACACTTTACATGTGGAGTATGATGCGTAGCAGTTCTGGTTTCAGATTAATAATGTCCTGGCATGTATGATGAGCAGAATCTGTGCAAGTCAGCCATGTTTTCCCAAGTCAGCTGATATTGCGAATGTTTGAGCAATCGCTGTGCTGACGGAAATGGTATCTACAGGTATGAACATGACATCAGCACAAAACAAGCCAGGTTTATTTGCCTTGAAATCATAAAAAGAAAATAAAATTGACAGAACTGGGTGGTGCAAGCCAGCGGGAGACACGTCACAAATCACACTATACATTTACATCAATGCATTCCATATAAGTTTATCAACTATAACATCACCATTTTCTGTCAAATATTTACGATTAAGATTGTCGGCGTTAGGCAGTGTTTTAGCTGATGGACAGACAGTACTGTCGCATGAAGTCACCAATACACCAGTAAAAACCGACATCCAGTTAAAAAAAAAATCCTGTAATTTTTCGGTAAAATTCGGAATAAACCGCAAACGTGGAACACTATTTATATTACGTTCTTTTGCACTGTGGGATAAAATGTGCCTGCTTACGTACCATTGATTGGCTGCACACACTGTTAGAAGTGATGAGTGGGCTTATGGTTGAACAAAAGTGAGTTTCTTGGCACATCATGACATATCACTGGGAGGAAAAATAAATCTAGCAGCTGCACCTGTTTTAAAGCAGTTGTTTCAGAGTGGAGACCACACAATCCCTACACATGATGAGATATGGTAGCTGTTTGAGACGTATTCTAGGGAACAGTGATTCTATAGTAGCTACATGTGTTGGGTCCTCAAAATACCTGACTTTGGTTCAAATTCACTTTATCCTATATTTCTTCTATTTTTTGTTTATTTTTATTCCTCCCCTCTGTTCTGCTCAAACAGTGTGTCTGCACTGTCAGTTACAGGGAAAAAAATAACTCAGTGCTGTCTCAACTCCGCCCCTTGGTGTATCTTTTCAATGGCAATGTCCACAATATCAAAAATACAGATGTACTTTCTTTTGCATGTTCCAATAAAATTAGTTATAAATGGGACTACTTTATTGGCGTAAGGGTATTTTATAAAAATAACTAATAATTTTTTGCCCTAAGCATGGTGTATGCATTTTTTTCTTCAAATCCATTGTTTGACCAGGATTATAAATGCAATAAGGCCCTTCAGGGCATCCGTATACGTTGAATATACAGACTTTTCGTGGGTTGGAGGAACAACTTCGTCTCGTGCCTCACAACGCCCTGAGGCGTCCGTATATTCAACGTATACAGACAGCCTGTAAGGCCTTATTGCATACGTATACCACAGTAGTTTATAAAACAATTAATGTTCAGTAATTACATTACATTTCCAAGTTTTCTTTTAAATATTTCATGTTATCATGAATAAAAAAAGTATACAATGTAAACATATTGTAATGATCCTGGGAGGTGGGGGGGGGGGATCAGGATAGTGTAGAGGGTGTGTGTGCGTGCAAGAGGGTTGCATGGTGGTGTGTGCGCGCAGGGGTTGCATGGTGTGCGTGTGTCTGTGTGCAGGGGTTGCATGCTGTGTATGTGTGTGCGTGCAGGAGCGGGCCTGTACCTGCATACCAAAGACAGCAGGAATCAAGATTTACTAGCTCATCTCAGTAGAAGTAACCTGTCATTCCAATACTGCCACCTTGTCAGTGGAGGAGAACTACATTTTGGTTGGCTCTTTCCTAAATCAATAGTGACAATCTAATTTCATTGAATCTCATTAGAATAACGATTGTAATTGTGGCAGTCTGGCTCGCAGTGGTGTGGTGGATGACGTCACGGACCAGGAAGTAACTGACTCCAAAACAGTGGATGGGCGGGTGAAACCGAGTGCAAAAGCACTCAGCGTATTTAATAATAAACAAACAAAAGATTTAAACAAAATACAAACAAAAGGGCACGAGGGCCAAACGAATAAATAAACAAACAAGTAAGTGCCGTGCTGGATAATCCAGCACGTATTAGCAATTGTTTTTTAAATGTTATTCCTTCTCTCCGCTCCCCGTACTCTCTACTCCAACACCCCAACCCCGAGTGCAGAGAGCTGCTGGTTTATATACTCTGGCCGAGGGATTTAACTAGTTGGTAATTATCTTATTATCCCCCGGCCAGAGTCTGCACGCGTTTGGTAAGGATGCATGACTGTCAGCTATTTAAATAATCAGTAGCTGATCAGCCATGCATCCTCACGGGGTTTTTAAATAATAATAAAAGACGCGGCGCTTTTACCCGCGCCGCAAACAAAAATACAAATAATAATAAATAGGGGCGGGACACTCCGCCACATTAATAAACATTGATTATTATTTATTAACATTTATTAAATTGTTTATTATCTGAGTTTTCTAGATAAATCCGAAAGTATATTACCAAATTAAGCATCTTGGCACATAAAGCAAAATACAAAACTTTGTAACTCCATCAGACGGTTCCGAGCAATACTGCAGCCGGTTTACCAATCTATAAAAAACAGCAAACAGGCCTAACACAAATCTTTCATCGAAAAATTATAAAAATGACCTAATGTAAAAAAAATACAAAGAATAAAGGATAAATGGGTTAAATAAAATATAAGAAAGTATGTCTAAAGAAAATTGTGTGGTTTCTAAAGGAACATGGTAAGGTTTTTATTCTACATAACAAAGTAAAATAGGTTTAAAGTTTCAGCTGTATAGCCTCCAAAAGCCTACCAATCATGGCTGTATTTTTTTCATGGTTATCACAGATTTAACGATTCCCATTAAATTAACCCATTGCCATGTAATATGTAGTTTCCCCTGAAAATGTAAATTTCTCAAAGAATTGTGTAAATATACATGTACTGCAAACATCTGCCTTATTGTCACACTACCTGCATTTAGCAACCTGGCAACCGGTTTAGTTTGCTTCCGGTAAATAATTGAACACACTGCATAGAACTGCACGATTTCTTAAATGTCTTAAATGAAAAAGGCACCAGCTGCATCAAAGATCAGAAATATTTCTTCTAAAAATCGCTCTGTCCAGTACAAGAAGGGGACATTTCACATACCTGTTGTTATTTTTACATCTATTATAATGACTCTTTCAATGACTCTACTAAGTATTTCTGTATACTTAAAGTTTGGATAGACTAATATAAACTGAAAAGTTTTGACGGTGTCTTTCCTAAAGACTATAAGCCCTACACAATGTTTGCTAACCTTAAAGAAAAGCAGCAATATGTCATCTTTGTTGCTGTGTTTACATTGTACAGGGGCAAATATTCACAATTTGAAGTACATTTATGCTCACACAAAAACATACATTTACATACATGCAGACACCCACGCACACATAAACACAGATGGGTATAATAACATCCAAGACATAACCTCAAACACGAACAGAGACACTGACAACACTGTCACAAATGCAGGATAAAACGCACATAGACATAGGCACAGTCACTTTAGACAAACACTGAAGCTTTAATTATGAACTATTCCAACCCCTTCACTAATGTGATTACTCAAAAAAACCCAGTGCTCTAAATGACTAGCAATGCAACTAGCAAATGCATTTACTGGGGTTTTACAGAGCCCTGTGCTGTTTGTAAACTTGCCACTTTTTTCAAGCTTATAAAGTACACACAGCTCAAGGAATATAACAAAACAGTGTCTTTCCAATTGCAACTACATTTAACACTCCACTCTAGAACTTGAACACTGGGTATGAAAGTATAAGGTCTCCTGAAACCTAGTTCAAAACCTTGTTGAAGTCATACAGCTTAGGTCTGAAATTAAATCATTCACAAAATAAGTTTCTGATCTGCACATTATTTAAAGCCTTAAGCTACATTGATAAATATGGAACACATACAGAGTACGATATAGAAGTGTCTTCAATAAGCCTTGATGTATTATAACAGCTGTATATTTTCCTGTTGTTACTTGTAAACTCTGAATAATAAATCTTGAGAATATGTTTTATAATTTCTGGAAGTCTATTTTGACTTGATAGGGGTTTGTAGAGATAATTGCAACAGCATAGTCATATGTTGCTGCAATACCAGCTGTTCTGTAAAATAAAGTACTGCACAGTACACCCAAAATATGACACATCAATCACTCCCATTGTTCTCTTAAACATTTGACTCTTTTCATGTATAAAATACATTTTACAAATTCTCATCAATACCATACAGATCTGTATCCAATACTTTTATAGAATTTGACAGTCTTGTTTCTGAAATGCATACAAACGGTAAAGCTCTCTAGAAGCTACTGTTTCCAATATCCTGACTGAAATCTGTTTCTGTTTTGTATCGTAGTGTGTTCTTTTACATCACAGTACAAAACAATTTGAATGTTATTTGGCGGTTAAATGCTTAAAGTGCTTAGCTACAAATGCCATTATTTTTTTAAACCTATTCCTGACCTGTTTGCAACTGTCTGAATGGTTCTGAGTTCTGTTGCGCTAATATAACTGGTTGCTATCTGGCTTGCAGGCCTGTGTCGTTGACCCATGTTCATGTGATTTTGTGACCTTTCAACTCGGTTGACTCCACCACTTTCTACACTACCATGAGGCAGGTGCAGTCAACAGTTGAAAGGTCACTATACCCCATAATATCGCAAGTACATGAAGCAAGAGAAAGGCCTGCAAATTAGATGGCAAACTTTAAAAAACATATAC
Organism: Acipenser ruthenus; assembly: GCF_902713425.1. Taxonomy (NCBI): domain Eukaryota; kingdom Metazoa; phylum Chordata; class Actinopteri; order Acipenseriformes; family Acipenseridae; genus Acipenser; species Acipenser ruthenus. The sequence continues at coordinate 36,247,250 of NC_081192.1, forward strand.
TTCTTACTAGAAACAGAGCCATTCAGTATAATTATAAATGTCACAATTATAAACATATGGAAGATGAAGTATAAAAAATGGAATTTGTAGCCTTGTATGTAGTTACACAAAAATTATAATTGAATACCGGTATGTTGCCAATGACATTCTTACCATGGCAAAATGGCCGTATCATTCTTTCAATGTGAAAAGGGATAACAGATTAAAATAATTACAAGCACTGAACACTCAATAATAATAATAATAATAATAATAATAATAATAATAATAACCAGATCCTATTGGAATACAAAGTAAACAATAACACCTTTAGAAAGGATTAAAGCCACAACTGTTCAATTGATTTAAACGGAGGGGGATCTAAATACTACAGTTTTTTAAATTATTGAAAGAAGGGGAATAAGTCAAAACCAACATCTCTAACATGGTGTGTGTTATAATGTTTAGTTTAAAGGTAAGTAAAATGGCAGGTTTGCTCCTATTTTAGTATATAAACAGAGGCAGTATTTAGATCTGCAACTCTTTCGAACAATTGAATAGGCCTCAATATCTCTCAATGTCTCCATATATCTGAGTCTGCATTTAATGGATAGCTGCTAACATTCCTTTTGGAATTTCAAAGACTGGATTCACCTTTTTTGATGTCATAAGTTGACATGGGATCCTACGTAGGGTTAAAAGTAGGACCAATCACAACATCACTTTAAAAACCCATCTTGGATTGAACCCATTCTCCTTGCCTAATATGAGTTCGGTCACGCGTGGTCCTGGAGCAAGCCTGATCGCTGGTTACATCCATTTTTTTTATTCTGTCAAAAACAGAGAGCACTGACATCGACATGGGGTAAGAAATAAAAAACTGAGTGCACAACATCATTTTTGACATACACTGTTTGGCTTGACATGAGTGCAACCTGTGTAAAAGCAATGAGGTAGCACCACAAAAAGAAGAACATTTATATATATATATTGCAGTGTTTGTATCCACAGCACCACAGAATTGCACAGGTTTAGTTTGTAAAATATGTAATATAATAATGCATATATAAAACTGCATGACCAATCCTTTGTAAATATTGTAGCAAACACAGCCAACCTGGTCGTGATGTCCACTGTCGACAGATGTGGGACACTGCAGCCTGGTAGGCTTCTTCCAGAGGAGAGCTGGGAGGTAGAGGTGGGAATATGTAAATAGGTGCAAAGGGTGGCGGGAGTACAGGGTTTAGGGGAAAAGTGTAAATGATCATGGTTTTCATGTTCAAAATGGTTATTTGTTGATGTATTATAATTGCTCTGTTTGTTATAGTGCTTAAGAGGCTAATAAGTCATTCTGTTATTGTGTTTTGAGTGTGTATCTCCCTAGAAGCCAGTGTAGCGCTCCTGGGTGGGGAAGGGCTGTATGGGGCTGAGTGAGTGGAGAGTGTGGGTGGTGCTTAACTACTTGGCTGGCTGCTGGTTTGCCTGTTTTAATAAAGTGCATGAACTAATTCTGGTTTGATCACAGTATCATGTAGTAATTGTAGGATAGTATTGCCACGTGTGAAAACTTTAACAATAAAGCCAAAACAAAAATGCTTTAAATTTAAAACTAGTTAATAGACTAGCAAGTGCTGGCAAAAATCATTTCAGTTTTATACAGTGCAGAACTAATTTATTTAAACATATTATTGTTTAGGGACGTTGCGATACCTGCACGGTGGGTGTCTTAATAGTAGTATCTACAACGTAGTGACAATAACAATCCAAGACAAATTTGCACCATTTTGTTATAGACTTTCTAACAAGTCAGACATGAACTATTTTTGCTGTCATTTAATGTCTCGTGTGATTCAGTGGTACAAACAGATTGATGCATTACGATGGTGCGATGGAGGGAGTATTATGGTTGAGGAATCAGATCATAAAGAACAACTGCTGGTGAGTACCGCAGGTTGAAAACCGCTGCTCTAGGTAACCAAACTAACGGTGTTTAACCCAGTAAGTCAGAGGCAGAGCAGAAGTTATAGGAGAGGACTCATTATTAAATGTGAAATTTGCCATTGACATAACGGCTGTAAAATAATTCTGACTGTCACAAACAGGCTTTTCAGGCTCAGAAATCCAGTGACTATCTGTAAAAATTATTTGCGGGAAAAAAACAAACTGCATTGATTTACCACAGCGTTACTCATCTAATATTTTTTTGGCTTGCAAGTTCAATTGCTAGAAATATCAACAGTACAATACTGTGTATACTGCATGATTATTGATTTGTACCGAGATCTGGTGGTATTGGGTTAAAGTTTATACTGCAGTTTTGATAGACACAGGTTGACTGAGAAATTTGGTCTGTGGAAAAGGTGGCAACCCTAACTTTTTGTACTTTTGCTGCCTCCTGAGCACTACACATTGTTCCAGTGTTTTAGTGTTTTTATTCACATTTCCTGGGTTATTAATGGTCTTGTGGATTGCTTCCAAAGTAGTTTCACTACCCCACAATTGAAGCACTTCATGCATCATAACTACGTTTCTGTTTTCTCTGGTTCAACAACACTGGTCATGGTGAGTAAAGGACATGACTTTACAGAGTTGAGGTCTTCAATATGATGTTCAGACAGAAAGTTATAGATTTTTTCCAGAGGCAGTTCAAGGGGTGGGCAGTGAAAATTTATGATTATATATATATATACATTCCCTCATTTGTTATTTTAAAAATGAAAGTGCATCAACAGAGCATGGAGAAACAGCAATAATTGTAATTTTAGGTTTTATATAAAATGCAATAAATTGAAAGAAACAATGTTATTGCAATTAATGCTTCAATGCACTTAAATAGTTTAAATAATTATTTTTTTGCTATTTATTTCACTAAATATAATTAAGAAGCATGTAAATACAATTAATTTCTAGTCATTGTATGCAATTCGTCATAATACATTGAAATCTTGTTTTACTTTAATACAGTGAAGACTTTTGTTTCTTAAAGGTATTTGAAGTTTTTTTTTAAAAAATATTAATTCAATATTATATCTTAGTTATTATTAGATGTTTCTTATGAAAAAAAAAAACTTGTTTTTTGAGGAAGGGCTTCCTTGTAAAATTGTATAATAAAACAACCAAATAAATAAAGAAACAAATACATTAATTAATTAATTAATTAATTAATTAATTAAGAATCTGTGTAGTTGACTGGTTGGAGTGCTATAAGTGCTGGACTGCAGTGAAGAGGTTACCTACTGTAGTTTATAATTAATGGATAATCCCTTGTCGGCACTGCTGTAAACATGTGATGTAAAAGTGTAAGGCCACTTCATCCCATTGTGTTCTAAGGACAAAAAACAAGCCAACAGGCAGCGGAAGAACTTTTAACAACAGTGAGCCATAAGTGAGGTGAAAAAAGAAGTGCCTTGGAAGACTGACAAGTAACATTGCCCTTTAAACATTCATGTAACATCCGGGTTCTTGTGGAGAATAAACTGGCAAGAGAATATTAAAGGTTAAATCAAACAAAGCTTCTAACACTTTTTTATGTGAAAAAAAACAACTTAAATATAGGTAGAACCCCTCTTAAAACACCTTAAATTATTTATGTTTTGAAAATTGAATTGCAATTTATTCAACTCTGTAAGAATGTGGAACAAAAGCTTAATAAATCTGGCCCAAAATGTTTTACGTTTTTTTATTGAATTTTTCCTGTATTAAAGTATTTTCATGTACATTATCTTGCTATGTTGTACATGAATGCAATATATTCTTGAATCTGTATAATATAGTTTATATGGCAAATGACTGTTTATGCAAAAGGTTTAAACGTAACCCAGTAGACATAATTTCCCAGCCTTATTTAAGACATACAGCTATGAAAGGATGATTTAAAACTCAAACTTGTGACATACAGGCCTCCTCTTAGCTGCAGATTTTCACAAATTTCACCTCTTGTTCTAGTGCTTCTTGTCAACTGCACTGAATTTATTGAAAAGCTTAGTACCAAAGCATTTAGACCATGCTTTACATCAAACTTTTTGCCATTTTATTTTCAGTCCTTCCCTCAAGCCAGATTTAAAGGTGGTCCCTGTGGAGGCAAAAGGCCATTAGACAAGTATTATAAAAATATTATTGACCTTTGAGGAACAAAACTATCTCAGTCTACGAAACAGCCTTCTTTGAATTTTAAGACACCATGTTGATCACGGTATTATTAACATATGCCAGTCTTAATAAATGTTCTGTGTCACTTTATTAAAAAATTTAACTACTACAGTATAATCTTTTATGGTCCCATAAAGGAGGAGGTAGCACTGATTAATTTTTTCATGAGGAGTGAACTTTAGAAGCAGGCAGTAATAGGTTACATAATTAATTTCTGCTTTCCATGAACCCAAAGCTATATATTTCACCCTTTTTTACTTCTTACTTTGAAATGCACGTGGTGAATCATTTCATTTGGGGTTTATGTCTCTGTTTGTCCGTCACAGGCCTGGGTACAAACGCATAAAAGGGAACTTGAGTCGTTTTTAGACCCACTCATATTTTTAATGATAGTTCAGGCCTCTATCAAAGCCCCCTGTGGCTGCAAGAGACCTAGAGCTACTATGCAGTATATTGTTAAATGTTATGTGATATTATGAATAATAATAATAATAATAATAATAATAATAATAATAATAATAATAATAATAATAATAATACAAACTTGCTTCATTGATACTTTTAGCATTTGGCATAAAAAAACAAAAGTATGCTGCCCTGTTCCCATTTAATTGTAGAACTGAAGACTTTAACTTCATAAAAAATAACGTAACAGCGCATGGTGTTTGAGTTTGACCTGTATTAAAAGGCCAAGCAGTGTGCTTCTTGAAATCTTTACTGTCCACACAGTAGACTGGACCTGGGTTTATTCTCATATATGTGCCCAGCTGCAGAAAGAATTAAATAGCACCCCTTAACTGGAATCTCAGCTGGGTTATAAAGAAATGTAAATTCTGCAGATATCACTGTACTTCTGTAGCTAGCTGTTGATTGCATTAATTTGAAAGTGAGGTCAGAGTGCATAATGATGATCTAGTATACCCACTTTAAAAAGAGAACAAAAGCAATAGCAACTGGGACTCCATTAACATCATACATGGAAAACAGGTTTCCCAAGTTTATTTATTAGTGTGGCTCAAACAGGATGAAGTGCGCGTGTGTGTATGTATCGCATGTGTCTGTTTGTGTTGGGCTTGAAAAAACTCCAAGACCGTTACATCCTTGACTGATGAAATTTCATGGGAGTCTGGGGTGGGATCATGTTTCTCACAGGTCAGAGGGCAAATACTGTGGTTGCAACTTGGAGGATTGCTCGGAGGCCTGAAGATAGCGTCCATTAATTATTAAGTATGACATAGTTCAAGGGTCCCTTAGCAAATTCCTTAATACCAGTGGAAACAGGCTTGATTGTCAAAATGATATTCTTAAATATTATAGTAATCAACTTAGCAGCACGCTAAAATAATTATTTGTAACATGTCCCTCTAAAATGAATGTGACAGTGGTAATAAGGCCTTAATGTAGTTTCAGAGTGATGTGTTTATATTATCTTAAAGTTGCATGCCAGGAAACTGCCATCTGTATGTACTGTATTGGCTGACAAAATCATCTTCTTTTCAAGCAGAATTAAACTGAGGCATGTGATTTTTTTGTGTTTGTTTTGTTTTTTGTTTTTTAACTTGTTTATGCTCTGGTCCACGTTGCCCTGAAATCATAATAAAAACATGAAGTCACTGGTATGGATTTCATAAACTGTAGCAAAACCACTGGAGGAAATTCACAAAGCCATGTTTTGTGAGAGGAGAAGAACACCCATTGAAGATATTCTTAAGTTCTTTATTTCTTTTTTTGTAACAGGCATTTGCTATATTTTCTCTTTTCTGTAAAATGGCGATAATGACACTTCGGAATAAAAAGGTGTTGTGAATTTCCCCTATTATCTGTGCTGCCTGTCACAGAAACCATTTATCCATTTTCATATTTCTATTTCAGATGGTAGGATTATAAATCTTACAAATCTTACGTTGTTTTTCTTCATTTGCTTTAAAGGGATGAAATGCATAGATGAGTATTACTCTAAATTTACAGTAGCGTACGCAAGATACAATGATTAGACTGGCTGCTCTTAGCTCTTTAAGAACTATATATGAGAAGAACACTGGCTGCCTCAATGCAGATACTGGCTGTGCTCTGTTAAATAACTTTTATGGTGGTCAGATCGCATGTGGTTTACATGACAGTTAGCGATAAATAACTGTAATAGGTAAAAACATTTTGATATCATTGTCTCTAGCAGGTTAATTCCAAATATTTTAGATGACAAAAGGACAGACAAGCTGTGTTATCAAGCCAGAAAATTGAAGTTTGTTCTTTTTTTTTCAATACTTGTGTTTTGTCTGTTTAAATCACTGTTCTGTTGTTGCACTGCTGGTTGTTCTTGTACAAATGAATGCATTTTTATATATATATATATATAAAATAGATCTATTTTCATGAAAGATCAATTATTCTTCTAAATGCTAATTCCATTTTTTTTTTCAGATTCAGCCTCAAGAAATTATGCACTTTCTCCCCTTTTCACCAATGTAATAAAGTACCTCATCATCCTTTTATAAAACATTTGTACTTTTTTAAGTACAACTCAGCAGATAAAAACTTATATGGAATGAAGTCTGTCTTATAAATCCAAGAACATTGGCAGCTTTGTAGACTGCATTATTTAGGAGATAGAAATGTTAAAAAGTCAATTTTCAAGTAACAATGTATTCATTCATTCTTCCATGTGTTTAATAGTAATGATAATAAATAGTTTCATTTTCTTTAAGGTATCTTCATATTTGAGAACCATGGCGTTTATACAGGATACAAATAGGAACTGTTGGGAAATAAGGTATACACATTAAAGGCCAATTGTAGTAAGCTGTAAAATGAGATTTTGAAAAGGGCATACCATATCCAAGAATGCAACTGGATCAAGAATCACTGTGTAATGCATCCTTTGGGAAAAGCACATCCCAAAAGAGACAACTACTGATCAGTCTACTTGCTGTTGGAATTGACTAAAAGCTGTTTAAGAGAGCAATAGGGATTGCTGATATGTCAATATGTCTAGGCCACAATTTAAAGTATGCTGTTGGTGATCTATATCATATACAGTATACATTTATGGACAAAGGTTTTGCATCACCTAGATTTTTAGAATTGAGACCATTTAAAAATATTAATAGTTTACTGTTTAATAACAGTACAGTATTTAATGTTAGATTTTGAAATGTCACATTTTTCAATTTTTGTCAGTTTATATGGAAAACTACAAACGGTATGTAATTCAATATGTTAATGTAACATTATTCAGTAGGTTTCATTCGACTTTATGAAGCAAAATTAGTTAATTCTATAGGGTGATGCAAAACTTTTGGCCAGAGCTGTAGGTTACTATGGAAAACCAAAGTTAATTCTCTCTTTCAGTGTATTGAAAGGTCACAATACAACTTCAATGGACAGATGATATGAATGAAACGATGTTCACATTATGGAGTATGGATTAAAGACCTCCAGCCCTTAGAGACTAATACATATGAATGTCCTAGGCCACAATGCACATTGATGGTGCAAGGCCAACAGAGAATACACAGATCAACGGGAAACATGTGTGCTTTGTTAGTTGGGGAATAACTTGCAATGGTTCATGACATATGTAAGCAATCTGTAAGCCATGTGATTTTAACATTACATTCTAGACACATGGACAAGGATACAAAATAACTGGGTAAACCCCTGAGGGGATGCAATCTCTAACACTAACTGGAATCAATCAAAGAGACCATGTGGGAATGGTCATTACAGGACAGTGTTTAAGTGCTTCTCTCTTTGAAAAAACCCTAGATGTGAAATACTGATGTTATAAAAAGCACTGCCTGTACACAGACAATTATAGATATATCCATTCTATGCAAGTCATAATAATTGTCACGTTTCTAGTCACCTTTAATAACTGCAGTGAGGTTCAGTGGTACTGGTTTTAGAATTGGAAAATGTAATTACAGTTTTCCAAATAGAAGAGACATGTCACTTTAATACTGGGCATAGTAATACCGTTACAAGTCAGTTTTGGTAAAACACACACATGTACTCTGTATCCATGTGGGCCTCATTAAAATCAATCAAAGACTGCATATATGCAACAGAATATTTCTACATAGGTATCCTAGAGGATTTACATGGAGACTGACTCCAAATTCTGCAACTTATTATCCACAGTAGATAGTATTAACACCATTTGATTAGCATTGCCAACTGTCTTGCCATCATATCTGCCCCCATTTTATAACAGTTCAAAATTGAGCTCACTTGTCATTTTCCTGACAGAAAGCCTCTCCAATTAGCAAATGTATGCTACCTGTGATGTCGCTGAAGCAGTCATGGTGATAAACTTTCTGTTTTTGTTCCTTTCTTTAAACAGATATACAAAAAATTCACTGTTGAAATAATTAATTCCACTTAATAGCAAAATGTGGCTTGTGTGGGTGTCTGAACCCCATCTGTGTTTTGCCTCATCTCTGCAAGGTGTGGAAAGCATGCCAGTTTTTTAATTGAAATTGATGCTCATTGAAAGCATGAAACATGTCTTTCCTAAATCATAGTTTTTCAAAGCATAGTAATAGGGAGTTTGAGGGACTCTTTGGTTAGCTCAAGTTGTTCGCTCTATTTCTGCTGTACTACATTGTAGACATCTATATTATTATTATACTTACCGGTACATATCTTTCAGACACTATCCCTTTTTTTCAGAAGTTGAAATCTATTTGTGCTTCTCATGGCTGACAGAAAAAATTAACAAATAATAATAAAAAATATGTACTTGATGCCTTGATACAAAATGGTTCTTGATATTCTGGAAGTACCAATGACATTGGTTCAAAAGTGAAACCTGATAAAACTGACTGCCAGTAAAAAAAATAAATAAAAAAAAATGAGCTGACAATCAATTGTTTTTACTCTGCCCTACTGTCCTGACCTTTGACTCACAACAGCACAGCTTTAGGTCCTGGTAACTCTCCTGCACTGATATCACAGCATCTCCCACCACCACTTCCAGGAATAGTCAGCTACCACACACCAAGTGACTCAAACACACAGCCAGGTTTCTCAATCAGACTCAGACCATGAGGGATCTGTATTGTTTGTGCTTGTATATCTTAACTAGAGTCTGCGATTTAACTGCTACCAGGACCTTTTTACCAGAGTTGAAAAGTCACAACCTCACTTGAGTGAAGCGGGGCAGCTAGGATTCAAATGCAGAGCTAAACTGAGCTGAATGCCAGTTAGAGACAGCTACCAGTATACGAAAAACATGAATAAAAACAATATCGAAAAAAAATATTCTGAAACTACTACTGCAAACACTGTAAAAAGGGTACGGTACGTACAAGGTGATTTCTAAACAATGCATAATTTTTCGTTTCATGTTAGGATCCTCCCCCCTGGAATCACAATCTCCTCCTGATGTCCCGCCTTGCCTCGGCGAAACACAGTGAATCCCGCCTGACACCATATGTAACAGGCTCCTGGCATGTGGGTGCGTGCATTTGCTGTTGAATGACAGGCAGGAGATCGAGACAGAGGTTGAAATTGATATACCCCGTAGGCGAACAGGATTTATCTACATACACCCAGAAAGTGAACAGCTCATGTAACACTACCAGCAATGGCATTGCACCGAGGACGTACAGGGGAATGTATGTAAGGCAAAACAAAAACAATGTACAAAAACCATAAAATAAAATGTGCTATACTTTATGGGGATCTACCATTCCTGAACTAATCTTTAATTTATTAACACAAACCCCGACTCTGGCCGTCAGCAGTTTTGGCTGCTTCTTTTGGCTCCGATCCCGGGTCACTCTCATGGCAAGTGGAGGATTTCAGCAAAGTATTTTGGCCTCTATGTCGACCAGGTAGCGTGGACGATATTCAGCCAGTTGTCCTTGGCTTTGCAGCACCCCTGAGGTGAATAACGGGACCTCTTTATACCCAACGCCCCGCTGGATTATCCACAGCTGGCAATCACACACAGCAGGCAGGCTCTCCCAGGAGCGTCAGGTACTTCATTAATTATTTACAATAATTATAATAAACACACACTATTTACAATATACATTTACACAAAAAACCCTCTTCATGTGCAGGGCAACTGCCCTGCCACAGTCCCACTATCAGGGTAAAAAGGGTGGTATTAACGCAAATTAATTATTATGAAAGCTGATCAAACACCACGAAAAAAACGCCATTAGGATGTTTGTGAATTACAGCGGGCCCTTAGTGTTCATGTATGCAAGTCATGGGCAAAGTGCTCATAGTGCAGCAGAGGACTTGCATGAAAAGAATCCAGATCGGCCAAAGGTATCCTTTGTAGGTCACTGTGGCAAAGTAGTTTGCAGTGCGCAGGTGTAGGGGTGATGCAGTGCTCAGGACAAACAACAAAGTACTGGTGAAATGATGGGTTTATTTATAATTCAAAGTCACTTGACAACAGTAAACAATAATGAGAACAGGCAATACACAGCGATGCGTATTGCTCTGTTAAATCCACTGGGTCAGTCCCGAAATAATAGACACCGTATTTAAACATCCACAAATAACACAAACATGATCACAAGTCCCAAGTGAGTGCTGTAGTGCTTGTGGTGCAAATACAATCATTCGTGAAACAGGTGCAGTGTTGTCCAGGTTTTGTGCTGGCCTGTAGCGACAGCTTCAGATCGTGTTAGCCGTCTAATAACAACAAACAGTTTTTAGACACGACAAAACAAATAAAACACTCACGATAACAATATGGTTCTCCTTCCGGTTCAGTGTTAACCATACAAAGGAACAGATCACCTCGCTACCTCCCCTTATGTACAGTCAATCATGACCCCTTGGTTAACAATTGCAACAGCTACTCCAATCCACGGCTGCCACATCGCTTCCCTTGTGGGTCGATGACTTGGTGTATCATAGCTCCGCCCCCTTTCTAGATGGCCGACTTCCACCTAAACCTGGGAATGAATTGTCTGGCCATCCAGTCCAGCACAGGTCAGGAGGGAGATTTATCACCAAGAAGCATTTTGTCTCTGTCACAGTCACACAATATCCTTTGTAGTTGTGAAGTTTCGTACAATTTACCATGTGCTAGTATATGGAGTGTTGTTTATTAAATCACCCTGTATATATATAAAAAAAATCAATAACATGGTATTTGGACCTATTTCCTCTTCAAATGCTTTACTCTTTATGTGTAATTGGTGGTTTTGCTGGCAGCTGTTTGCCATGGTCCAGGCCTTGCATTCCAAACGTTTTGTATTTATTTTCAGTTTAATGCTGAAAATAATTTAGGTTGTGTGTACAACACTGTTCACAGGTAAACATTTTATTCCAAAAAAAGTTTAATGCTTCTGTAATGTAAGCATTTAGAAAAGGCCTCACTGTGTGTTTAAAGTATTGAGTTAAAAAGTGACATTTGAGGGGCACTTTACAAAACTCGCTCTGTGAAAGATCTTCTGTATCACCTAAAGAGCCTTTGTCACTCATTGGAAACCTGTCACCAGACACTGAGATACTGCAGGGGCCTGTATGGCAGGTCAGAATTAATGAGAAGAATATGACAGCGTGAAAGCTGCAGAAAAAGGGTGGAATAAGGAAGTACCTTTTGTCTCCCTCAGATAAAATATTTCATGACTAGAACGCTATACCTGGTGTGACGGTTTTTATAAAGCCCCTGGAATTCAGGATTACAGAACAGCAAGCTGCCAGGGTTTGTGCGTTGATGGAGTTTTATGTAAAATAATTTACCGAAAGCTCAAGACATTTATAACTGTTTGCATGCAAGAGGACAAGTGGACAAAATACCAGAAATTTTTAGTTAATTTTGTTTTGTTTTATAGTTCCCCATAATCCCATAATGAACCATGTATAGTAACTTTCCATTAGGCCAACGGCTTGTTTAAATATAGAAACTACAACTAGATTATACAGACAGAAGTACTTTTTTTCTAGGCCCTGACCTTGAATATTTATTCTAGCATCTATTCAAACATACAGTAGGTGAAATGTAGCCTGACTTATGGAGAGTAGTTCACACTGCAAAGCCTTCATCACACTTGGCACGCATAAGATTCGTATTCATTTGTTTTACTTAGGTGAGTGTGGTGTATAATAATGTGCAATGTGCACACCATGGGGTCCAAGATGCAGTGCTGGAATAACAAAGGGGAGTTCTTTATTGACACAGAACATATTGCATTCTGCTATTGTGGATTGTTCCTTCATCTATCAAGTAAAGTCACATTTATATTTATCAGGGGGGCATCACAGGTTTATCTGTTGTTTCCTCCAAAGATTAATTTGGCTAAATGTATTAACAAATGCAGTTGAAAACCATTGTGTATCATTTGATCGTTCTATTTTTATACCAACAAAAGGCAAGGATCATGCTAAGATCAAGCAAGACCACAACTGTGTAAGAATTATACAAGGAGGAAGAAGGATTCCAGAACATTGCACAAAACAATACCAGGTTTATGCTAGGGATACAGGGGTTAAACATTAATGAACGTCAAATAGTTTACCCAACTAAAAGTTTTGTTTGTGTCAACCAAGACACACCTAGAAAAAAAAGCAACTGACCAGTCATTCAATTACACAACATGTTGGTATGTAAACCTTACACTTAGGGTTACATTTAAGGCATGTTAACTGAAAAATGTCTATGCAATTCTACCATATTACAGCAAATGGGCTGTCTTTGCTGCATTTAAAATACAGACACTAAGCAGGTTGTAGGTGGTTCATAGGCTAGTAATTAAAAATAATAATAATAATAATATTAAAACATAAAACAAAACTAAAGTCGTGCACACGTGGGTGTTCCAAAGCATACTTATTTAACATATTCCAGTTAAAAATAAAAAATAAACATTAGCCAGCTGAGCAGTTTGACCTGTTTCAAAGGAAAAAATCCAATCCAAACATTACATTCTAGTAGGATAAAGAAAATCATGATGGTTTTGAGTGGGTAACAAAAATAATCAACTTGTATCCCACTGCACAACACAATCATGCAACAGTTGCCTCACTCATGAATACAATATAATGCATCATTCTCACTGAATGAACAAAACTGGAAAGTGGTGCATATGAATAGGAATTTCAAACACAAGACTAATTTCTAACAGTTATAAAGGCATAGCAAAATGATGTCTTGTTCTCGTTGATGTAACAATGTGTATAATACAGGAAAGAGCGCAGATCTCCACAGCTTGGAAATCTGAGGCTATTTATGTTTTAGCATCTCAAGTGGGTAAGGAGCACAACAATAGAAAAATAAAGCTGTTTTCATCTGCAATACAGCGGGCCATTATTTTTAACAAGAGTGCTTGTACAATAACACCTAAACATGGATATCTGATACATATACCACAGTTAATATAAAGGACCAGCACTTTAACATATGCACTCAGTTTCTTGATCTCTTAGTTTTTTTCAGAGAGAGCCACATTGATGACCATTAAACAGACAGAAAACCACAAGATAACTGAACAAAGTATCGGCTTCATAGCCAAATACTATGATCCCATATTGCCATCGCTACTTGTTTTTCTTTAGTTCATGGGCAGATACAAATCAGCTTACCAGTGTCTAGCCCACAGATTGCTGGAGTTTAGGTGGTTAAAAGGTTCACTTGCTAGCCTATCCTGCCTTTTACCCCTGGAAACCTGGATTCAAATCCATCTCATGTCATGAGTGTTAATAAGTTTGATGGTCTCAACCTAGTTCCAAGTGGAAAGTAATGTACAGCACAAAACCACCATGCAACTTGACACAACTGCCAGCCTCTGCTTGAGAGAAGCCCTAGATTGAATGGTGACAGAATGTAGGTTAAGTCACAGAGCTGTTAGGGGACGCACGCTCTCCATTTATGAACACTACATTTACAAAATTGTCAGAGAACAAAAGAAGCAATAACAAATTGCAATGAATTGCAAATATTACATTTTAGGCTGTTTACCAAACCGTAAACAGTCTGAAATGTAATATTTCACCTCTGAATCAAGCCTATAACTTGTAAGATTTCAGAGACACCAGCCTCAGTATTATAATGACCCAGCAGTCTGCACTAACTAAAAGGACTTGTTTTGTTGTTCAGACACGGGGAGAGTGTTAAGCAGCACAGGGCAGGGGAACACTCCAGAGTCTTAAAGATTAAAATAAGGGAGCTCGAGCTGGCAACAATAAAAACGACAGAGGGTTTGGTGCTTGAGAGAGAGGAGTCAAAGACAGTGTTAATCCAGTAGGACTTAAAAGAGAGATATCAGTAACCAGCCAGGTTTATTATTTTGGAGATGTGGGTCACGGCTGACAGTGACTAAATAAATACAATACCTGTAAATAATAAACTGTTGAATTCGAGAACTGCAATCCCTGTCTGTCTGTCTTCATTTTCAACAACACTACAGTATTATTACCTGTGTTTTTATAAAATGGTTTTCTTTTTTTTACAGCCTCTTTAATTGTTTACAGAGATTTCACTAGAAACAAATTTCCCCAGCACCTTCAGGGATAAATTAGAAGCAACAATTGATCTATCTAAATGTGATTTTATTAAAAGCTTTCTTCAGTCTCGGCATACCGTAAAACATGTGTGCCTCATATAGTATATGAAATGAAGAATGGGTGCTTTTTTAAGTGATACATTTTCAACAACACATTTTTATTTCATTGTCCCTGTGAAAATAAAAAATGGAGGAAAAAATCAGGTGGGAAATGTTTATTTTAATGGATAAAATTGCTGCATGCCTATTTTCATAGGCTGGAAAATCCACAGTGAGGCTTTCAGCTTGGCACCTGCTCCAGAACCTTTTTGATGAAGCAAAGGTTGTCTTCATTAAGAGCATTAATATTCATGCACCATGGTAATTTTGACACAGAAAAGGTCTCTGTAACCTTTTCTTGTGTGAGAATTTTTTACTTCTCAAGGAAATTACAGTCCAGCAATGACTTAATTAATGCTTGGTTTCTTCAGTGGAATTTGAGAAGCTGTCAGTTTGGGTCTGCAGTAACTGTCAAACAGAGAGAAGACTCGGGCAAGATAGATTGAAGGAGGGGAGAAGAGGCAGCCAGACACCCAGCAATAAAAGAACATAGTCGAAGAACACATAACACCTCCCACAGGCTTTTTTGTAGACATGCTTTTTTCTCATATGTTGAATGTTGACTTATTTATTAATATAGTTTAGAACATACATGAAGTTATTCATTCATGTGTGGCTGGAACTTTTTAGGGCCTGTATTTTAGATACAGTGTTGACTACTGTTATGAAATATTCTATCTGTGTTTTATATGGTATGTGCGCTGGGAAAAAATTATCATATCCATCCTCTTTTCTTATATCACATTATGTCAGAGTCTACATCTCCTCAAGATGCTTTGTTTATTAAAAATAAATGAGCTTAAACCTTTTGTACCTCACAGGAAAATGAAAATGCAACTTTTTTGGATGGCATAAATATCTGTACAGGCAAATGTATAATTTTTTTGTTTATCTTTGGTTCATACCTGTAAAGTATTATTATTATTATTATTATTATTATTATTATTATTATTATTATTATTATTATTATTATTATTATACAACAAGTTTATTGTGTAGCAAATACATGCTCGCTTACACAGCTCCAAACTTCCAAACTCGTCAGAGCTTTTCATTACAGAACCTAGCTCAGCTAAACAAATTACTTTTAAGAGCCTTAAAAATTATGATGCTATTGTTTAAAGACACACCCCTTAAGTGGTTGCAATGAAAGTGTCCACTTTAATACATCGGGACAGATGTGCATCAGGACTTTTAGAGTGAGTGTGTGAAAGCACAGGAGCATCTGTATTTTCAAGTTGCATGTGAAGTTATTATAACCAAGTCTTTATCCCTTTAAATAACTATAAGTTGCAAACACACCCAAAATGGTATCTCAGTATTTGTCATGCATACTGCATCATTTATATGACTATCTCTATGTGTTGAGCTCTATGGTGGTCAATATGTCCTTTTTTAAATAACTTATACATGTAATGAAAACTGCCTCTTCCACACAGGCTTTCAATCATAACATTAAACAATGGGAACGTTTTCTCATCCTTCAGCAGAGGCAGGTTAAGTTTAAGATTTTATGTTGCAGACATATTAAAATGTTCCACTGTCAATATTAATGCATGCAAGCTTCATAAACTCCCCCTAGTAAAACATAAAGGCCAAGACAATGGGAAAATGCAAAGACAGACCTTTTTTATTTATTTATTTTTAGAAACCTACTTTTTCTCAGAGCTTGGAAACACCTGTGCCGTTACAGTCAGAATTGAGGACAAGGTTGGGTTGAATTTTACTATGCAAATGAGACAGCAGCTCTACGTACAACACAGACACATTTTAGCAAGCAAGGCACTACATTTTCAAGAACCAGACAGTAAAAAATGTGAACATAACGTAGCATTTCCTTTATCATGTCCCATAAAAATAGCAATTTGCTGGAGCCCTTGTAGCACAATATGGAAGGTGGTGTATTTTACTGATAATGTAGAGATGACAGATAGTTCTATATTGGGAGGTTTCTGTTGTGTCTTTCTGCTGGTGTAATAAATTGTGAGGAGACAGAGGATTGTGTAGGAGCTGCTCCACCTTCAATAGCCATATAACACAGCCTAGGCTCAGTAATTATACCCTGTGAAAAGATGGGTTTAATTAGATTTGGTACACTAAGTCAACGTAGTCTCATTAAAGAAGGAACAGCACTTTCATAGATATTGCCACTCAAATCGGGACTTCACAATGTAAGAAGACAAAGGGCCTCATTCACTAAACAGTGGTAACTTGTTTTGTAAGCAGTAAGCCACTTTACTGCTTGCTTGTACACTTGCTGTATTCACTAACCAGTGGCAGGCAACTTAGATGGAAAAAGTACCGCTGAGTAATGTTAATATGTTGAAATGTATGCAAATTACATCGCAAAAACACCACAAGGTAGGTATTTGATATGCAAACCATATTCACTTAAATTAGATCTAAGGAAAGGTCACGTGTGCTTGACAATTCATTACCATTTTGCTCCTTTGCATACGTTTTGCATCATGTTTTTTATAATTTACGGCAGTTCTGACAGCTGGCGTGAAGAAGATGCCAGCACCCAGAGTGAAAGGCAAGTTTGCTTCCAAATGTTTTTTAAAACCGCATTCCGTTTAGAAAAACGTCCTCGATCACACATGTGCCAACAGAGGAAGTTAAAGTGATCACAACAAGCGATCATATCATGTATATGCAAAAAAAGACACACTGAAAAAAACACCACTCTACAGCAAACAGTTCTCAGAAATCCTGCTACGATGTCAAGACGAAATGTGCTGCAAACCATATTCACTTAAGGGCGCTATTACTAGGCGACTCCACGTGTGAAGTACCGCTTATTGAAACCAGGCCGCGTCACTGAACCAGCAGAAGAGCTGCACAGGAGAGCGAGAAGAAGAGTCAGGGAGCGACTATTTCGGACCAGGCATACGTTACCAGGGCTGTGTGAGGATGGGGTCATATAATTACTAATAACTAGATATAGATTGAGCACAGATTAAACAGCCTTACGAAGGGCCCCTGAAAATTCACGATATCATGAATGTCACAGAAGTCGTGTATTTGACTGTCTACCGTGAAAAATATGCATTTTATTTTCCTTTCAGTATTTTACAGTAGTCTCCACCTCTCCTGTTCATGACATACTTTTATCAAGTAGAAGCAGCGCTACAAGTAGCTGTACACGGTCTGGCGTCAATGGCCTGCAATTGGTTACTACGGCAACGCGGATAAACAAATACCGACTTCATGATTGGTGAATTCCACATACTGTACAATATACTGAGGGAAGTTTAACATGGTTGTTTACCTATTGTTGATTTATTAGCTTGCAATGTATGATTAACATTGAAAATGCAGACAGCTGACAAATAAAAAAAAGGTAAATTAATTTCAACAGAAGATCGCGTTCAGAACTAAGAAAGGGGGACTTTGCATGCAGATGGTGGGATTCTGTTTTGCCCAACTTGTTTATGTGTCTTTGGATCATCTAAAGGGTACTATTGACAAGCATCTTGACCGCACAGTAGCCTACCGGTACACAAAAACAAGAAAATCAAACTTAAAGTTCAGGCTAAACAATTACCGAACAAGCTGGCCATAATATTGTTTAAAAAGAGGACGGAAAGTGGAGAAACGTAATGTCAACACATTTGAATTAGTGGAAGCCTTTGTGCAGCGAACAAATGCCATTTAAATTACTATTCAGTTTACCATTGAAAGTACAATTTAAATTACCATTAGCTACCATACAGTGTTTCAAAACACAATTTAAATGACCATTTGAAATCCAATGGTAGGCCTATACAATGGTAATATTTAATGGTAAACTCCAGTGGTAATGAATGGTAAATTTATGTAAGGGCATACCGATACAACGGTTGGCCAATGAAGTATTACGTGACGTTTTTTTTTTTTCAATGAAGAAAATCGGGAACAGTAAAGCAGTCAGAGTATCTCCCTAAAGCGTATGCAGCACACGAAAAATATTTAAATGTCAAAATTAACGATTCTGAGTCTGTTTGCTTTGTATGCGACAAGGACACTGATGATCAAGGCAACTGCTTTCTACATTATTTCCATCCCACAGAGCTTTACAACTGCTTATTCAGAGGAACTTACTGCTTACTTAGATACACTGCATCTTGACTCAAACCACACAAAGTAGTAGTAGGCCAGGATATCACTACGCTTGTGGAGAATGGCTTTGACTTCAACTGTGTGTCTGCCTTTGTAATAATTGACCATGTAACAGAGGGAGAAACACTAGCTGTTTACGTCTGTGCTTAGTCGTATACATGTTTTATTTATTTATTTATTTTAGGTTGATAGGCTCTAGTGGCATCTATGATGTTATATCATTTACTAATAATTTGACGGTATCTGTGGTTTAAAAAAAAAATTCTGTTTTTATAAAGAAAAACACAAAAGCTTCGGGTTTGTCATTTCAGGTTTACAGTTAACGTTTCTCCTGTGTTTAATATTTTGGGATTAAAGGCAGCAAAATAGCCTATGGGAATTGTTCTTTTTTTTGCAGGCAACACTGACCATTTTAAACGACTCTTGTTTCCAGCAAAAGTTTGTTACATTTTTAAAGATTGTTTCAATAGCGACTCGCGTTCCAATGTTACAATGTACTAGGCCTACTCGTACATCCTCAGACAGTCCGGGATATATGAAGATTACGAGGCAGATGTACAGTGCCTTGCGAAAGTATTCGGCCCCCTTGAACTTTGCGACCTTTTGCCACATTTCAGGCTTCAAACATAAAGATATGAAACTGTAATTTTTTGTGAAGAATCAACAACAAGTGGGACACAATCATGAAGTGGAACGAAATTTATTGGATATTTCAAACTTTTTTAACAAATAAAAAACTGAAAAATTGGGCGTGCAAAATTATTCAGCCCCCTTAAGTTAATACTTTGTAGCGCCACCTTTTGCTGCGATTACAGCTGTAAGTCGCTTGGGGTATGTCTCTATCAGTTTTGCACATCGAGAGACTGAAATTTTTGCCCATTCCTCCTTGCAAAACAGCTCGAGCTCAGTGAGGTTGGATGGAGAGCATTTGTGAACAGCAGTTTTCAGTTCTTTCCACAGATTCTCGATTGGATTCAGGTCTGGACTTTGACTTGGCCATTCTAACACCTGGATATGTTTATTTGTGAACCATTCCATTGTAGATTTTGCTTTAT
Source organism: Acipenser ruthenus (assembly GCF_902713425.1). Lineage (NCBI taxonomy): Eukaryota > Metazoa > Chordata > Actinopteri > Acipenseriformes > Acipenseridae > Acipenser > Acipenser ruthenus. Next base: position 36,267,105 of record NC_081192.1, read on the forward strand.
GTTTTGGATCATTGTCTTGTTGGAAGACAAATCTCCGTCCCAGTCTCAGGTCTTTTGCAGACTCCATCAGGTTTTCTTCCAGAATGGTCCTGTATTTGGCTCCATCCATCTTCCCATCAATTTTAACCATCTTCCCTGTCCCTGCTGAAGAAAAGCAGGCCCAAACCATGATGCTGCCACCACCATGTTTGACAGTGGGGATGGTGTGTTCAGGGTGATGAGCTGTGTTGCTTTTACGCCAAACATAACGTTTTGCATTGTTGCCAAAAAGTTTGATTTTGGTTTCATCTGACCAGAGCACCTTCTTCCACATGTTTGGTGTGTCTCCCAGGTGGCTTGTGGCAAACTGTAAACGACACTTTTTATGGATATCTTTAAGAAATGGCTTTCTTCTTGCCACTCTTCCATAAAGGCCAGATTTGTGCAGTATACGACTGATTGTTGTCCTATGGACAGAGTCTCCCACCTCAGCTGTAGATCTCTGCAGTTCATCCAGAGTGATCATGGGCCTCTTGGCTGCATCTCTGATCAGTCTTCTCCTTGTATGAGCTGAAAGTTTAGAGGGACGGCCAGGTCTTGGTAGATTTGCAGTGGTCTGATACTCCTTCCATTTCAATATTATCGCTTGCACAGTGCTCCTTGGGATGTTTAAAGCTTGGGAAATCTTTTTGTATCCAAATCCGCCTTTAAACTTCTCCACAACAGTATCTCGGACCTGTCTGGTGTGTTCCTTGTTCTTCATGATGCTCTCTGCGCTTTAAACGGACCTGTGAGACTATCACAGTGCAGGTGCATTTATACGGAGACTTGATTACACACAGGTGGATTCTATTTATCATCATTAGTCATTTAGGTCAACATTGGATCATTCAGAGATCCTCACTGAACTTCTGGAGAGAGTTTGCTGCACTGAAAGTAAAGGGGCTGAATAATTTTGCACGCCCAATTTTTCAGTTTTTTATTTGTTAAAAAAGTTTGAAATATCCAATAAATTTCGTTCCACTTCATGATTGTGTCCCACTTGTTGTTGATTCTTCACAAAAAATTACAGTTTCATATCTTTATGTTTGAAGCCTGAAATGTGGCAAAAGGTCGCAAAGTTCAAGGGGGCCGAATACTTTCGCAAGGCACTGTATATGCAACACTTTCGGCTATGTTAATATATTTATATAATCACCATGTACTTTTAAGTAGGATATGCTTAAAATAGTTTTAGAATATACATAACTGTAAATGTCCAATAAATGAATGTACACAGAGTGCGAGTCGAGGTGCAGTCATAAATACATGCAATCAAACGGCATCTAATGTTAAAAAGTGACGTTTCGCCAAACACCTTTTGAAATGTAAATAGTGAACTTTTAATTGACTGACCGAGTGCTTTGCTGACTTTTGACTAATATTACAAAATAAATCAGAGGGAGATCAAATTGAACAAACAAATAGTTATTTGATTTGCAGAGAAAAATAAATGTTCGATAAACAATTACTTGCTCTGCTTTGACAGTCTCGCAGGACGCTGTGAGCGCATTTATTTAGTCCTTAATGTTTCATTGAAGTTAATGTTCTCGTTGATTCAGCACCAAAAAGCCGTTCATAATTCCCCTTCACTTTTTCTGCTAATGCATTTAGCTCCTGGTCTGTAAACTTTAGATTTCTCACTCTGTCCTCCTTGGTCGCTGTCACTGTGACAAACTCAGAACCGTACACTTACCTTTCAAGCATCCATAAAAACTTCATTTAAAACCCACATCAACTTTTTTATAAATATACTTTAATGCTATAACCTATATTATAATAAGAGGCTGTGTGGTCCAGTGGTTAAAGAAAAGGGCTTGTATTTGTCAGGTATGAGATTTGTATATTTCCATCCGCTGGTGGTAGAATAATGAAGACTGGGCCGTGGTCACTTTCTGGGGCACATGTGGACAGCAAAAACACCAACATGTTTAATCTAAGGGTGATTTTTAAGTGAATACAGTATTTATAAAAGCTTGATATTGAGTCTATATAGAATGAGCTGATTTATTATTATTATTATTATTTGTTTATTTAGCAGACGCCTTTATCCAAGGCGACTTACAGAGACTAGGGTGTGTGAACTATGCATCAGCTGCAGAGTCACTTACAATTACGTCTCACCCGAAAGACGGAGCACAAGGAGGTTAAGTGACTTGCTCAGGATCACACAATGAGTCAGTGGCTGAGGTGGGATTTGAACCGGGGACCTTCTGGTTACAAGCCCTTTTCTTTAACCACTGGACCACATAGCCTCTGCGATAAATGTGTTACAATGCAATTTTTGTAACTTTTTTTTTTAAATATAGACCATGATATTTTATTCATACATTAATATACATATACAATAAATGCCTACATCTCAGAGTTGGGTTCCCTTTCTATTCACACTGCAGCCCCATCAGAAGGTGTCCATGCCACATATGTGCAATTCCAGCACTTATGGAAATTCACCAATATTATAACACATATTTCTTTTGACACTGTTGTCAGTGCAGAGTATATTTATAGAATTGACTGCCTTATGAAGTAATGCAACTGTTACTTGATACAGGACATGGGGAATGACAATAAAATCTCTTCTCTGGCTATTTGAAAAGACCCTGCTGTTGCATAAAACCCCCAAAACTCATTATTATTTTCATATACATCAGTAATGCTTGGCTTTGTGAGTCATTCAAACAAGTAAATGCAGTAAATAAGTACACATAAAATAGTAATAGTGCTTTTTAGGGCAGACCAAACCTGTCGGTAACTTTTTACGGAAAAAAGTCTCCTTAAACATTACTAAAACTTTTGTGTATCACTTCGAACTCCTAAATGACTAGTTAATGAGGAGATAACAAGTCAAAGAGTTGGAATTTTGTCAGTCGTCGGAATTGTGAAAAACAGTGGTATTTCTTTCCTTAAAATGGGAAGGAGTGCTTTGAGTATAGCAAAGACATTTTGGTAACAGCACTTTTGAGTATAGAGGCCAGTGTGTGTAAACCTCATGCATAATTCCGCGTGCTGAATTCTGCTTGCTGTATTCCGCTCGTTGTGACATATAATTTGCTTAGTGAATAGAGCTACCACTGGTTCATTTTTGCGGGCAGTGTGGCTTCCCCCTGCCACGTGGTACAGACGTGCTCAAATTTGTTGGTACCCCTCCACAAAAAACGAAGAATGCACAATGTTCTCTGAAATAACTTGAAACTGACAAAAGTAATTGGCATCCACCATTGTTTATTCCATATTTAATAGAAATCAGACTTTGCTTTTGATTTTTTATTCAACATAATATTGTAAATAAGAAAACAAATGATGGGACCGCTAACCTAATATTTTGTTGCACAACCTTTAGAGGCAATCACTGCAATCAAATGTTTTCTGTAGCTCTCAATGAGACTTCTGCACCTGTTAACAGGTAGTTTGGCCCACTCTTCCTGAGCAAACTGCTCCAGCTGTCTCAGGTTTGATGGGTGCCTTCTCCAGACTGCAAGTATCAGCTCTTTCCATAGATGTTCGATAGGATTCAGATCAGGACTCATAGAAGGCCACTTCAGAATAGTCCAATGTTTTGTTCTTATCCATTCTTGGGTGCTTTTAGCTGTGTGTTTTGGGTCATTATCCTGTTGGAGGACCCATGACCTGCGACTGAGACAGAGCTTTCTGACACTGGGCAGTACGTTTCACCCCAGAATGCCTTGATAGTCTTGAGATTTCATTGTGCTCTGCACAGATTCAAGGCACCCTGTGCCAGGCGCAGTAAAGCAGCCCCAAAACATAACCGAGCCTCCTCCATGTTTCACTGTAGGTATGGTGTTCTTTTCTTTGAAAGCTTAATTTTTTCGTCTGTGAACATAGAGCTGATGTGACTTGCCAAAAAGCTCTAGTTTTGACTCATCTGTCCAAAGGACATTCTCCCAGAAGGATTGTGGCTTGTCAATATGCATTTTAGCAAATTCCAGTCTGGCTTTTTTTATGTTTTTCTGTCAAAAGTGGAGTCCTCCTGGGTCTTCTTCCATGGAGCCCACTTTCGCTCAAAAAGCGACGGATGGTGCGATCAGAAACTGACGTACCTTCACCTTGGAGTTCAGCTTGTATCTCTTTGGCAGTTATCCTTGGTTCTTTTTCTACCATTCGCACTATCCTTCTGTTCAATCTGGGGTCGATTTTCCTCTTGCGGCCGCGCCCAGGGAGGTTGGCTACAGTTCCATGGACCTTAAACTTCTTAATAATATTTGCAACTGTTGTCACAGGAACATCAAGGTGCTTGGAGATGGTCTTGTAGCCTTTACCTTTACCATGCTTGTCTATTATTTTCTTTCTGATCTCCTCAGACAACTCTCTCCTTTGCTTTCTCTGGTCCATGTTCAGTGTGGTGCACACAATGATACCAAACAGCACAGTGACTACTTTTCTCCATTTAAATAGGCTGAATGACTGACTACAAGATTGGAGACATGTGTGATACTAATTAAAGAAACTAATTAGTTTGAAATATCACTATAATCCAATTATTTATTATCTTTTCTAAGGGGTACCAACAAATGTGTCCAGGCCATTTTAGAATATCTTTGTAGAATAAACAATAATTCATCTCTTTTCACAGCTTCTTTGCTTTATTCTATGACATACCAAAGGCGTGCAAGTATACATGATAAAATAGCTTTTAATTTCATCACTTCTCAGGAGGAATGAAGCATTATTTCAATGAGCTGTAAGGGTACCAACAAATTTGAGCATGTCTGTATTTTCCGCCGTTTAGTGAATGGGGCCCAAAGTCTTCTCTTTTCACACTCTATGTTTATTATCTTTCTTAAGGCTACTTAAACAAGCTCCCAAAGGTGGGCTGAGTGAGAAACCTTCATATTTTAATTCTTTCACCTGCTTGCATAAAAAAGAAATCTTATCAATAGTGAGAGAAAGAAGCAGAACTCCTTTCCATTAACCATTAAATACACAAAAGGGAAACAAGTTCAAACGGAAATAAAATAATTATGTTTAAAAAATCAATCTGCTGCTGTCCCTGTACCTCTCTGCACACTGTATATCATTACAGTATATCTCTGGGATAATCCTTTTTTTCTAAATCAATTGCCTATTTTGTTTTACTTTTTCATTTTTAATATCTACATATTGACTGACTGGTACAGTGTTCCTCAAACATGAGTTTTATAATTAAAATGGGCTGTCAATTAACCACTCAGCCGGTTGTACACAATTATGTACTTGGCTATACACATTTTTGGGTACGTAATTTCATATTGTTTTGGGACAGTACACTACAAAGGGCCTAGTTTCTCTTATAAAAGTTTACTACTAGCATAAAAAGTACTAAAGCAATATAAAAAAAATAGTGAAAACGGCATTAAAAAAAAAATAGATAAAAAATGGTAAATAAATGGTTAAAACAAACAGTGTAAACTTTCATAAGGGCTGAAATGGTTTCCTAGTCTGTGGTTATCATGGGAATTCAGAACAAAAGAATCTCGATGCATTAGACAAAAAAATGACCTTAGCCAAAGGATGGTATTGCTTAGATGGACTGCACTTATAAACCCATCTGCTTGTCAGAATGTTTTGATGGCTTAGTGGTTAGGGTGCATGATTATGAACTGATGCCTTTTGGGTTCAACTCCCAGTGGTGGCTGGAGAAAGTGACTGAGGGTAATGAAATGGGTTATGTTAGGGTCAGCGTGGGGTGAAACCAAGGACATGAGGTTAAGAAGAAACCTTTAAAAACACAGACTTGCCTTAAAAGTAGCATTTAAAAGTTTGTTTTTTTTTTCAATAAATTCTACTGCAAACATCTGTCCATGGATACCTGCCTAATACATACCTTCATCAAATTAAACAGTGAGTACTTGAAAATTACATTAATTAAAAACAGAAACTGGGGACATGAGGTTAAGAAGAAACAGTTACAAACAAAAACTCAAATTCCAAGTAGCATATATGTTTTTTTTGGTTTTTTTCACTGTACCGCACAATAGATAAATATATCAGTAGATACATATATCAGTGGATACATGACTAATATATATTTTAGTCAAATTAAACTGAAAAAATGTAAAACTGACAAAGCACCACAGCAGTAACAATGTGACCTCCCACATTGCCCCTCAAATATGCCTCAAGCCTGCCTTGAATGACTCCCTTGTGGGGGTGAGGGAGCAGCTAAGTCTCCCCAAGATAACCAGACCATTGCATATCAGCATATCTCACGTGATACACTTTTAGCTGCTCTATAGCAGGAGGTAACATGGGTGTGTGACTACAGATAGGCGTATAAAAACACCACACAGAGAGACTTCAATGATGAAACATACATATTTTTTAACATTGTAAAAGTGTGGCTAACAGTGTTCATACACCATTTGCTTTCAATTGCTGCTTTTACAAGGTTGTGACAGACATCAGTATCAATGCTTAGGACACAGCTGTCAGCATTTTTGACAAAATCTGTCAACATTTTCACAAATGTGTAAACAGGAGCAATTCCAAGATTGTCAACATTATCCGAGTGTCAAGAAAATACTGAAATCTGTTTCTGCCATGAACTAAGGGTGAAGGAGGTACAATACATATTATTTCATTATTGGTACAGGAGAAGTACAATATATAGACTAAAGCCAGACTCATTTTCTTCACTCAATAAAGACAGAGAGCTTGGCATGTGCTCCACTTGAAGGAAAAACAGTTAATTAAGGGACGCTATCAATCACTTTTTTAAAATCAATATCAACATTTTAAATCTAATCTAAACACCAAATGTCAATTAATCACTGCATGTTAAACAGATTTTTGTAATTATAATTTGAGATTTTAATATAAACTGACCTTAACTTTTAAAGCTTCCATAGGCACAAATCATCTGCAAAACAAAAGGCAACCTGGACTCACCCTGGCCTTCCTGGAGGGTGGCACTGACTGGAGCTAAACAGCAGTTGCTTTATCTAGTGTGCAACACTAGAGGTACTCTAGTATCAGTCTATAGTAAAGACTACAGTTGCAACAATTCATTGATTATTGGCTACCATGGCATTTATTTTGTGAGCCTCAATTAAACAAGTTGTGGTATATATCATCGGAACCGCATGGCCCAAAGTGGTTTATACCGCTTATAACACGACTACCTGTCATTTGTAGGAAGAAAAATAATTTAAATAATTGAAACACAATTAAATTAAGACATTGTGTATATTGTGTATACATCCACAGCCTAATATAGTCCCAAATTTAATTTAATTTAATTAATTGTTCACTTATTAAAAATAAATTGCACATGTTCGTTTATTGTGAATTTCTGCATTGAAAGTGCCATCTCACTAGAAATGAGGGGGTTGAGCACAAGCTGTGATGATGGGCGGAGTTTCAAATGACACTAAAGAAGTAAGGAGAGCAGTTGTGATGGAGACTGAAGCCGGATCTTGAAGTGAGTTTGTGATCTTGTTATATGCGTGGCACACTTCTACTAGTACAATCTCAAAATATTTTTTTGTTAGTTGTCGGACACCCTCGCGTCCAAGTCGTACCAGATTAAGTTGATGATCGAACCAGGCTTTACGCACCAATCCGACCGTGGTGTCAGGGGACAGTACCTCGGTTTCCCGTAGACACTTCAAATCCAGGCTGGTAATTCGGGGGGTGGTGTCTGGCCTTGTCTTTACCTGCTTTTCTAAGAGTTTTCCTGACTGACAGGAATACATTATTGTTGGTTTTAAACTCGCTGCCATCAGAGATGTTAAAACTTTTACTGTTAAAATATGTATTTCGTCCAGCTCAGCGTTATAAAACTGGAGACTGAATACTGGTCCCCAGTTGAACTTCTTGCACTGGCATAACATTCCCTTAATGTTGTTGAGATTTTTTGGACTTATTTCCATAAAATGAATGTCCATATTTTATTCTTTAAGTACATTAAGCAACCCATGCTGTTAATTTTTTTTGTGTGTTTTTTTCAATCTTTGTTTTCTTCTATTTCATTTATCTTTACATCATCTACTGTTATGTGTCTACTCTTGCTGGTGCACTTTATTTATTTATTTATTTCAGATGGACTGCTGTCTTCCTCAGAAAATTGGTGTTGTATCAGTTATGTGGAGTTTCATCCCCAAATATATTAAAGGAAATAGGTCAAATGCCACTCATTTTTGGCTGTGGTTTTGAAACTAATAACAAATAAAATGGCAGTTTGTCATGGAATTTAGAATGTAGTGGTGCGTAGTGATTTATTCAGTGTGAAGCGGCTCATTAGTATGCAAACCGTGCTATACGCTATATATACGCACGGTCATGTGATGCTGTTTAACCAATCAGAGGTTGTTATTTTTCCAAGCCGTGTTATAATGTCGATAATTACTTGCTGAATATTAGATTGGGAAATTTCTTACTGATTGCACCTCTGGTAAAGACTTTACCATTTAAGCTAATCGAATACAGCATGTGTCATTAGGAATTCTGTGCCTTAAAGCATATATAAAGTGAGGAAAACATCTTGTAAATTAAGTCTTATCCCACTGATAAACTTCTCAGTGCTTCAAGGTCTTTTAATTTGTGTGGCTGCCCACCTCTGTCATCTTTGTATCCGGTCTGCTTGTGCTGTTTACTGGAACATAAGCATTAATGTGATTTCTTGGCACACATGATGGATATTGCCAAACTTTTGTAAAAGAAAGCTTTTTGTGTTGTGATTAAGTAAGGCTGATCCTAACCAATAAGAGGCCTGAACAAATTTCTCAAATTCCAATGTACAGGATGTCAGTTGAGGTGATTCATCTTTTTTACTGAAGGAGAGACAGGCAAACCCAGTACTTAGTATCAAAGATTTGTATAATTCTATTTTTTTTACCATGCTGTCGAGCATGGCATCATTCTTGAGGGACTGGGACACCGAATTATTATGAAGGGCCCCTATTGTGTTGTCAATCACATAAGGAATGTTAAGGGCATGTGTAAACCTGAGAAAATGACACCTTGCTCTCATGGGCTGAGGAGACATTGGACTGAATGTGTCCAGGCACAAACTTGTTTAAATCTAAAAGCTAGATTTTTAGTTAGGGCTGCTGAGACTAAACATATTGGGCCTGATTTTCCACTATGGGCAAATTGCCATGTAGGGTAACACGGGGGGAAGACGTCCCCATGAGGTAAGATGCCTATCCCTATTCGTGTTCTTAACACTTAATGATGCCATATCTCTCTTAAACAATCCTCACATCCTACTGTTCCTTTTCAGCATATATCTAGACTGGAAGCAAGGCACATGTGGAAGCTTGAGTGTCAAAACCATTTTTGGGTAAGTTTGTATAACTTTTTGGCTTTGAAAATCAGTTACAGGTGTACATGAATAGTTTCAGTTTGTTCTGGAAAATGTGCTATGGTGATAGTAAAGCCTTATAAATATAAATCCAAGAGTTATAGCAGGGGATTTTTAGTAACCCCAAACATTTGATTGGTACTTGTGAGGCAAGTTGCCCCCTCCCATATTGAGGAAGACACCCCTGGGGGCATATTGCCTCAAATTGTGTATTGTACCCTAGTTGAGCACTTAACTTAAGGCTAATAATCAGAAGAAATTATTTACATTCATAATTTATGTTTGGTAATGTCAATACATTATAAGAGACAGACCTGGATATTTTTGGATGCCGTCGAATCATTGGCTAAGGATAGATGGGTGGATGAATGTATGGATGATAGGCAATATGCATGCATGTATGTGATATTTTTTCTTCACATATGTCGATGTCTACTCAAAAAAAATGTTGTACGCTCACAATGATGCAACCCAGAAGAAGAAACAACAAAAGAAACACCAAAGAAAGGAAAACAAAAACAAACCAATGTCAGAACAACAGACAACAGCTGACAGGGTAGATGATGCTGCTGAATGCTTATACTGCACAGAAGTATATTCTGTCAGTGGTGGAGAATGGATCCAGTGTGAAACATGTCATAGATGAGCACACGTGGACAGTGCTGCTGTCTCTGTTATGGTTTCATGTGAATTATGGACAGAGTGAGAAGCATTTCATGGCCTACTTTTAAATGACAAGGTTCATGGTAAAACTTAATACTAATTCCTAAATGCTTAAAATGTTAAAATATTTTAAGAACATTTGTGATTTAAATACAGTTCATGAGACTTAGTCTACCACTCTAATTCTTTTTTTTTTTTTTAATTTAGTCGTTGCCAATTATTTTTGATTATTTTCTCCCAATTTGGTATGGCCAATTATTTTATTATGCTCAGCTCACCGCTACCACCCCTGCGCTGACTCGGGAGGGCAAAGATGAACACACGCTGTCCTCCGAAGCGTGTGCCGTCAGCCGACCGCTTTTTTTCACACTGCGGACTCACCATGGAGCCACCCAAGAGCTACAGCGTCGGAGGACAATGCAGGTCTCGGGCAGCTTACAGGCAAGCCCGCAGGCGCCCGGCCAGACTACAGGGGTCGCTGATGCGCGGTGAGCCGAGGACACCCTGGCTGACCTAACCCTTCTTCCCCCCAGGCGGCGCTCGGCCAATTGAGCGCCACCCCCTGGAAGCTGCCATCCTCGGTCGGCCAAGGAATATTCTGGACTTGAACTTGCGACGTCCAGACTATAGGGCACATCCTGCACTCCACGTGGAGCGCCTTTACTGGATGCACCACTTGGGAGCCCCTACCACTCTCTATTCTCTATTTTTTATCCTAGTGTATTTTGTTCTTTTAAATTTTTACAAAATTCACCTTATTTTGAAAATGTTCATACAATTTGTACGTTTATTTATGAACTTTACTTTTATACTTCTTACATTTCAAATTTCCATAATTTTCCATGCATAAAATGAGATTTCCCTTAAGGGGGGCGTAATTGCCCATGTTACCCTATTATATTTACTATGGTGGGGGAACTGAATATGTGTTTCCAATGATATATGTAAATAGCACAATAAAAGTCACTCCCTTTTAAGGTGTAAAACCACTGTAGCTTTTTTTAATTGTATGGTCCTCAAACACATGTACAAACATAATGTATATTGCCTGGCTGCGATAGAGTGAATGTGCTGTAAAGTACTATATAAGTGATACACGAATACAGACAATGACAAACTGCCATTCTGCTTTTATATTCCTAAGCTTCATTTCACTGATGGTTTCTTTCCACACAACAGAGGTCCATAACAAAAGGCATGCATTGCCTTTTCTAGATCTTCATTATTTTGTTTCCAGATACGACTACAGATAAACCAGAGAATAGAATAAAGACAATTGCAAAATTGATAAAAGGAAACACAATGCTAGCTTCTAGTCTGTTTTGGCTCAGGCTTGTGCTTTGCCCATGGGCACTGACCTAGCACTGGTACTGATAAATCACAAGTCATTTGGTATTATATAAGTAAATAATAACGTGTCAGTTCTGCTATTAAAGGGAAATATATTCAATCAGTATTATTTCACAAGATATCGTGTACCATAGTGCCTCATTGGGACAAAATCCATGGGACAATTTATTTTAATAAAATATTTAGTAAAACATCCTTATTTTGGCTTCACATAAATAGTACATGGGCATCAGTGTGTTTACACTGTCTATAAATACAATAGTAAGTTTAATATTAATATCCACATTGGTAAATATACAGTACAAATAGGTCTGGCAGCCCATTGATTCCTAATATATGAGGATACCGTGGTACACAATAGGAATGCAGAGTTTCAAAAATCCGCTGGTATAATTAGTGTGGCATATCATGGCACCTTTATGAGCGTGTCATCTTAAAACTAATGAAGCTAGCTCACAATTATGGCTTATTATAAATGATGTATTGTTTTAGCAGTATATGAGCCTTCTATTCTGGAATCGGGAAGTCCTTTTTTTCTGCTTTCTCCTGTCTCCTTTCCAGACATTTTTTCCCATACTGCCTTCAGGGCCTCATCTTGTTTTGCTTTATTCCTACCTGCCCTGAAGGGTCTGTTTCTACAATCATGCCCTGTTATATTATGTTGTTGACCACATGACTGGCAAATACCTGTACTGTTTGAAATGCATTGTTTTTTGAGGATTGCAAATAGGATTCCCTGACTGCCTTTTTCTTTGTGTGTCTTTCTGAATGTAAGATTTAGGGTACATGACTGTACTGTATTGACCATGACTTGCCCTAAAGGAACATTTTGGTTCTAGAGACTATTTTAATAAGTGGGGGCTTAATTTTAATTATGGCATTGCTATCAATATTGCAAATTAAAGAAGCATAAAATAACAAAACATCATAATAATGTGATGGAGGTCTATTTTATCATAAAACAAATGTGTTTAGTACAATATCTATGTAAGGATATAGGTGCAATAATTAAGCAAAGGAGATATTTAAAAAGGTGGTTTTGTTATTGATATTTTTCTTAAGTTTATAACATTTTATAGGACATATCACTGATATTTTCAATATGAGATTGAGCTTATGTAATATGTAAAAATAAAAATGGTATGTGCCACTGCAGCATTAAAGAATCCATTAACAGACAAAAATAGTACAAATGCAGATCATGTGCCAGGTCTTCCAAAGTGGTGTAGATGCATTTAGTACATGGCAAGCAGCAAAATAAAAAAAAAAATGTTAATGATGTTTATTAAAAGCACATCCCTTCCCACCTCCAGGCTGCTATTCCAATATTCCTTCATGCCATAAAGAATCTCCTCCAAACAACCACAGTATAGACATCTGCACTTCTACAGGCCTGTCCCTTACCTGTCCATTAACAAATACAAACATTTAACATATTGCATTGGTCAAATTCAGGTTTTTCAATTCATCCCCTCCCCCCCAAAAAATCCCTATTTTCTCTCTCTCTCTCTTTTTTTTTTTTTTTTTATAGCCGATGCTGTCCCATTTGTACTGCCACTGACATTCCTACAGGGATTGCTTAGGGATTCAGGAGCCACAGCCAATCCTACCTTCAGCTAATGGATCAAACTGACACTTGGTCAGTATCAGCAGATTATGAACTCTGGAGTCTGACACCACCGCATTGTTCTTCCATCTAAATATGAACAATAAGGCCCAACAAATCCCACTCTGACAGCTTATTCTCCCTTATCACAACTGCCTGGCTTTAGTGCACAACCTGTGGTCCTCTCCCCTTGGCTGCAGAATTGTATTGGGGGCCCTGAGGACCTGTTAGGTATCTTAGAAGTTGTCTGTATTATCATGCGGGTAGCTATTTCCTAATAAGAGTACTGATTTGGTGTTCAAGCTATTCATGCCAGATAAACAGAGGGATAAATTTTGTTATCCACTGCCGGGAAGGAACATTGTCACAAGAGGATTGTGCAGAGAGCTTACCCACTGAAATGAACAGGGCCCATATGAGCTCTGCTTAACCTCCCACAAGGACTATTATTGTGAAGGCCAGTGTAGTACACTTGTTAAAGAAAAACATGCATAGGTGTGGATGTGTACATATATATATATATATATATATATATATATATATATATATATATATATATAGTAAATATGGACTGGAGAGGAGTGCTATAGTGGAAAATTATTGACCCGAGGGAAGACTATTGTTACCGACAGGGGGCTATAAAGCCTGAGGCCGTCTTCCCGAGGGGCGTTTAATTTCCCACTATGGCTGAGTCTGCAGTACATATTTAATATATGAATCAGTCGAGAAAATAAGTGAGGCAAGGTTGGATTGAGAGGAACAGTATTTCCTCGCGCCGTTGTCAGTGAAGCACGAGAACTCTGTAGTTTACGTGTTTTCAGGGTATTGGCGCAGCAAAAGTAAATCAGCCAAAAGCACCATTTCACTTTTAATTTGTAGTTCCCAACACTCTTAGGTGAAATGTAGAAAAAAAGTCAATACCTGTCATACAGTAAGAGAAATAAGTTGCCAAAGTAAGGTAAAAATGTCCTTCTCCTCCTTTTTCTCCCAATGTATTTTTTTTTTTTGCAGACCTCAGGCACTTTTACCCACGCATGTATATTACAGGACATCTGAGTTTAATGACAATTAACTTGTTTAGTCAACATGGAAATGTACTAGGGTATGTACTTATTGTGATGTTGTTTTATTTGTAGGCTTGCTACTTTTCAATATTAAATTGGTAAAACCTGTTAAATGTTGAATTCCTAAAAAATATGAGTTTGACTGAAATAAATCTATATAAAGTCGGTAAAACCACTCACTATTTTTTTATTTTCTTACCAAAAATAATCATTTAGAAATCCACTCTAGTTTGTGCAGTTTTTACGCTTGTTGTCTGTCCCGTCTCCGTTCCGCTCTGAATGGCTTGGGGTCGCTGTCACATCTCGGTCCGTTAGTTCTGTAGTTTCACCCTGTTCTGAGAGATCTTGTTGACTGAAGCAGTGCTAGAATACTTTCATTTGCCAGCTACAGCGCCTGTCATTTGAAGCGCCTACTTTGAAATTAGCGGGTTAATGTGTACGTATGTGTGCTTTAGATATACGGTGAGTTACTAGTTTGATTTGAAAATGGGGGGCAAGAGAAAAACGCTTAATGAATATTGTGCACAATATTACCCTGACCGACAGCTGAAGTCTCCGCAGCAGGATGAAGCGGGCCCGTCTGCCTTGCCTTCCAGTGACTCTGAGTCCAGCTGTGCTGAAGCAGGAGAGAGGGAGCTCAGATTCCGAATAAAAAGTGCATATTATTTTTATTCGTAAATTTATGCTATAAAGGTCTGTGTAATACACTTTTATATGCTGTGTTTACTACGGTTTATTTGAGACCATTTTTAAATGTATAGTTCAGCTGTGACCAAACGTTATTTCAATTAGAATGTTGGTAACCATGGTTTCCTGTCATTGTAACGCTCATTCTGGTTGCTATTGGCGCAAGGAAGTATGGTTCCTCTCGATACCGAGTGATGAGAGTAACGCTATTTGTGGTCCCCACTGGACAAAAAGGAATGTTAATTTCTGAGAATTAGCTATATGCTGACACATAGCCTATATATTTGGTAAAAGTAAAACATAAATAAATAAATACATTAATACATATTGAAATAAGTGAATACAAAAATCAATACAGACATTTCTTTATTTATCTATCTTGATATTTATTTATTTTTCACTATCAGATATAAATAAACACTTAATACTGTATGAAACGAAAATAAATAATCAACAGTTCTTGTTCAATTGTATATTAGTGAAGATCTTTGTACATAAAGGTTGTCCTGCTTTCATATATTTTTTCTTTCAAATTAAAAAATATATTGTTGCAGGACTTGTCTGTTCAGTTTGTCTCATCTGGATTTTATGTTACATCTATTGTAAGGGGGATGGGTCACGCTGTTATTTAGCATGGTAAGGGGGAGTGAGAGAATGAGTGGGGAGAATGTGTGTTGCTGTTTTCAGGGGTTGTACAGCATGGATGTGACTAGTTGACGAGCCTGACAGCGGTGGGAAACGACGGGAGGTTATATAATAAGCATGAGCCTGGGGACTGGAGACAGTCCAGCGCTGAACTTCAATGAGAAACTGTGGGTGCGACTGAGCAAGCGTGTGAGCTGTGACCGGAGAGAATATGCAGTGAAAGTGCCAAGACTAAAACGTAGGGTTATTATTTTGGTGCTGTGAATTCCGGCCCGACAGAAATTCTCTGTAGTTTCAAATAAAACAAACATCTTCAGAATTCAGCACCGTCTCCCTGAATGCTACTTCCTAAATATGAAAACGTTACAATATCAGTACTCGAGTCCCCCCCAAAAAAGTGCCGGAACGCACTACATCATTTCAGGATTCTCTCCTCAATATTGCTCAGTGGAGAGCAGGGTTGGGTTCCACCCCCTGTACACTGGAACCCCTGCTTCAGTTTTGTTAATTTTGTTTTAACCATATGTTATTTCTATATGACACATGCTTCTTGTGTGCGCCAAATAGGTCTGTTTTCTTTTTTAGGACCTCATTCACCAATAGGTCTATGCTTTCATGATTACATTTTCTTTTTCTTTTCCCTCCATGTGATGTACTGGAGTTGCCTTCCTGGAGGACTGAAGAAGACCCCTCACTTTCCAACCCTGCAGAGTTGTAGTTGGAAGTATGCACACCCTCTATTTGCAACAATGGTAGAACAATTAGTGTTCAACACACTTAAAAGACATGTTATTGTCATGTAAGTATAGTTTAACAGAGAACAACTTACACTTCATAAATGACTTTTGGAAAATAGTGCATGAATACTTAAGACGACTACTGTATACACACCTACGGGAAAACAAATGTTAGTTATTCTGATGTGTTTTCTTTTCTCCTGAAAAATCTCAACAATTTAACAGGAAACAGGGGCAGTAATAACATCTACCCTGACTCAAATTAAACATTTAAACAGTCTTCAAAGACACACGCTGGATACAGTAAAATAGTGAATCTGTAATATTTGTGGTTCGGTGACCATCAGCATCATAATTTAACCTTGCAGATTGTTGCAGCAAACTTTACCAGTATTGATGTCCCTTGCAATTGGTTCATGCTTCACTATTGGTTTTAGTGTGTCTTTTTTGCCTTAATCCACAATTCGTGAATCGACTTTGCTCCCTTTTTCTTCAGATTGTCCTGTCTCGTAGGTGGTCCATAGGTAACCCCTATTTTAATTTATGCATGGAAATCCGACAGAAAAGGCTTTACGACTGTCGGATTTTCGAACTGCAAGTTTGATGAATCGCTTATGATTTCAGGAAAAGGTATAAACAAGGAATTGTTGGAAAATATTTCTTAAAAAGTACTAAACACTTTGATGACTAGAGCCCACTATCCCATTACGCTTTTTATCAGACATTACTATCAGTGGTGTAGTGGTAAATTAAAGTTTGGTGGAGTTGAACAATAGAGTGAACAAATAAACAAACAAATAAACATGAACAGATAGATTGTTATTGTCCACCCACCGTTATTGTCTTTTCCAATGAGCACGCAGAGCAGTTGACATGAGTCACTGATCAACGTCCAGAACGAGGCGATGGCGATATTCTTTGATACATTTTCACATGTGTGTGGTCAAATTTGAACATAGTTTGCTGGAAAAGATTTCTATTTATTTTCAAAAATGTTCCAAAAAAAATGGCGGAACTCCATTCCGGCTACCAAAAAAAAGTGTAGGAATGCTGTTCCAGTGCGTTTCAACAGGACTCGAGGACTGTACAATATACTAAATCAACGGATCAAGCTTATGGTAGTTTGCAAAATCAGATGAAAGCTTTCAATACAATCAGGATAATACATAATCATTAAATCTTGTTCATCTCGTTACTTATTAAAAACGGAAACTTTACTGCTATACTCAGTGGCGACGAGTGGTGGTGGGGGGGGGGGGGGGGCACGCCTGGTCACATGCGTTAGGATCGTTCACACTGAAATTTGTGTAAAAAATAAAGAAATTGCAATATTTTTATATTTTTTCCCTTCCCACTATAGTCTACCTGTGTGTTCACACAGGACGCGGGGCGGACGAGGCACGGGTGGCGCAGATTTTTCAATGAGAATACATAAGCAAGTTGCACTCGCTCAACCCTCCCCCCCCCCGCCCGCACACACATGCACATAACGTATAGGCTATGATTACTTTATAGGCTATGTAGCCTAGCTGCTACACACATAGACGGGGTAGAGGACATCTCCTATGTAATGAGTAGCCTATGTATTTACGTAGAATGCAGTCGCCTCACGACATATCTTACTGCCACCTGACCTCTCCAGCGGCCTGCCTGTGCAGCCAGCTTCAAGGGATGGTAACCAAGTCCATCCAGGTCTTGGAGATAAGATGGAGCGGTAAATGTACAACCTATCATTAATTGAATAACTAAAGAAATAATCAGAATGAAAACAGTTTTGCCATTTCTCTCTCAGCAGCGTCCTGGGTTCGGTTACCTATTAGTTTTCATTCGGATTATTTGTTTAGGCTCAACAAAGTCTGATAGGCTAGCGAATGTCAGTGCAGTGTGATACCATAAAAATGAGTGGTTGGATATGCTGTCAATCAACCCACTTTATTTTTTTATTTTTTTTGGATCAGCTGTTTGTACATTTTTAAAAAAAGGCGCTGTAGTTATACAATGTAGTTAATGCAACTGTGTGCACGACTCCCTCTTCCCGCGAACCTCCAGAAGAGTGGTGTCTTTTTTTGACTGATCACAATTAACTAATGCAGGGAGAGGATCACTCAGTGTGAACTACCACTGCGTCTGTTCGTAGAGTTACTCTATCTAAAAATAAACAATGCACACAGCTTTTACACTTTACAGTCCAAACGCACACACAACGTGACGTAACACTGAGTGAGAAACGTGAAGTATGGCCTGATAGTGGTAGGGGAAAGGAAAAAATAATTTAAAAATTAGCTATTTGTTTTGGTCGCCCTAATTTGTCTAAACAGCAGAAAACTGTTGATGAACATACTAGCAGCTATCACCGGCATTCTTGTGCCAGTCAAACAGTAATTAAATTAGTCAGGATTTGTGAGATTAAATAAAATGGTTTGCTTTGCTTTGAACACAAAATGTTAGTTAATAAAAATGAACAACCATAAGTATGAATTAAATTATATATAGTTATTTGTATTTATTATCATAATGTGAAATTGAAATCTGATGCGCATGTTAAAAGTTCAAGTCCTTTGCTTTGTATTTCCTTTTTTATTTTTAATCGGAAGTGTTCTAAACTGAATCTTTTTTTTAACTATTTTGCACAACAGTGTATTTGGTTATTGGATCCTCTGTTAAAAAAAAAAAAAAAAAGATTGTGCTTTATTTCTCGAAAATAAAACGTCAATGCACGAATAAGAAATCAGGTCGCCAATTGCACGACTGTGATTACTCACCTTAAAAAAGTTACCATTTCCACCCCCTCCCGAAAAAAAAACCCTGGCTACGCCACTGCTACCAGGGTTTATTATTTAAAAATAAAAATATATATTTTTATGTTTTTTGTAAGTGGGTAGAGAATATGTAAGTGTGCAGTTTGTTTCAAACTTTCAAACCTTAATAACATAAACAAAGAGTGTCTAAGATCCTTCACTGTTATATTTGTTCTCGTGTGAGACTTTAACTTTTTCAGTCAGCAAAAATATGTTCAAAAAAGGGAGTGAATTTGATGTAGCCCTGTTAAAATGTCAAAAAGACAGCTACGTTTGGAGTTTTTCTACAGCAAAAAAAGCTAAACCACCAATGCCAGATACATCAACACAAACCGAACCTGACTCTCCTGTAGTTCAGAATGTTACATCACAAAAGTGGGACTATACTTCCATTTCAAACGCTCAGGTTAGGGGTGCAGCTGTTGATAAGTGACCCTTGCCTGTAAATTGTTGTTTACAGCTCTCTTGATTGTTACAATCTGGCGTAGAACTGTTTATGATGAAAAATCTGGTAATGTTAGAAAGCTAGCTTAATGTTTACATAAAAAAATGGTTAGAATCGGGCATCGGGTTTGAGCACGGTTTCTCTTTGTTAGTTCGTTTTTTTTAGTAGGGTTTATATTGCAAACTTTAAAAAAGAAAATGTATTTATGTGAAACAAATACATTTTTTATGTGAAAAATGTAGTTGGTATGAATGACACTTTCATTGAACATACACAATTTTGCACACATAACTTTAACGTGCATATATATATATATATAGTAATGAGGTCATACAGGGTCATTATGTGAGCCAACGCCTGTCAAAGTATCTTTTCCTTGTGTAGCATTATCAGAGCCACTAGAGGGTGCTCTCAACATTATAGGATGAGGTAATGCTTATTGGATTGAATTGTTGACACCTGCTGGTAGTTTGATAATTGTGAGCCCTATAAATGGGACAGGTTTTACCCAGCTGGGAAGATCCACTTGCGGCCAAGTTTCAGCCTCCTGGCAGAGACAACCAGGTTTTTGGCTAAAATGTCCTGGTACTGGGTAGAGTTCATGAATCCGTTGACCTTAACAAGGGCCCCAGGACCAATGGAAGCAAAACAGCCCCATAACATCAAAGATCCACCACCATATTTTACAGTAGGTATGAGGTTCTTTGCTGCACACACATCCTTCTTTCGACCCCAAACCCACCGCTGGTGTGCGTGGCCAAAGAGCTCTATTTTTGTCTCATCTGACCATAGCACCCGGTTCCAATAGAAATACCAATGCCGTTTAGCAAACTCCAGGCGCTTACGTTTGTTGGTTGCTCTCAATAAAGGCTTTTTTCTGGCAACCCTTCCAAATAGCCTACTGGCATGGAGGTGGTGTCTAATTGTAGATTTGGAGACTTGGTGACCCCAAGATGCAACCAAGTCCTGTAATTCTCCAACTGTGGCCCTTGAATTTCCCTTTGCCTCCCGAACCATCTGCCTCACTGTGCGTGGGGGCAAGATACACTTGTGTCCTCTACCAGGCAAGTTTACCACTGTTCCAGGGGTTTTGAACTTCTTAATTATTGCCCTAATAGTGGTAAGTGGTATATTTAGTTTTTTAGCTATTGTTTTGTACCCATTGCCTGATTTATGAAGGTCAACAACCATTTGTCTCTTTTCATTTGTGAGTTCTTTGCCTTTCCCCATGGTGATGGATGACAAATGGATTTCATATGCGTGTTACCTCATTTTTATACCCCAGTGAAACAGGAAGTCATGGAAGGCCACAATACAGTTCCTTAAGACTGAGATGAACTTAAAGAAGTGGAATGTTAATGCAGATGTGTGCGTGTTATTATCAGTAACATGTTAGAACAGCTAATTGCTTCTGCATTTCACATCGTTTATCAAGTCACTTCTCCAGCTGTGCTTGAGAATGCCATTTTACCAGACATAACATGAAAGTTCTTTGTACTGTTGTTATGTTTTGTTGGATTGTATGTAAACACCAACTGTTGTTTTAAGAAAATACTTGTTTCATTCAGTCTGTCACCAATCTGTCCATTAGATTACATTACAATTGATCACTGATTCTTCTATGGGATTACTGCACATTTTGCAAAGTTCTGAATTGCACACAAATTCGACGAGGAACGGCCCTCTGAAACAATTGGGCCAGTCGTACAGTAAGTACAAATAATTATACATTTTTACTTTGCTGCATTCCAATCTGATATTGTAATGTCATGTTATACAACATTTTGTTAAACATACTGTAACACTGAGTGACAGTACTTAAAGAAAGGGGCTTTATACCAGGAGCCCAGTTCAAATCCCAGCTCAGCCACTAACTCCCTGTGTGTGTGTTCCTGATGAGCAAGTCTCTTAACCTCCTTGTGCTCCGTCCTTTGGATGAAATGTAAAACCCAGGTCATATTGTAAGTGACTCTGCAGCAGCAGTTGTTGATGCATCGTTCACCCACCCTAAACTCTATAAGTCTCTTTGGATATAAGTGTCTGGTAAATGATTAATTCTTATCTATTGAAACAAACCAAAGCTCCTAAAGTTTTTTTCAATTATATCATCTTCTTCTTCTTCTTCTTCGTCGTCTTCTTCTTCTTCTTCATTTGCTTAGGAGGAACCCTTGTCCATCATTATTGATGAGGTGTCTATGATTTCCAATGTCACCTTGTTATGCATCCATCTTCGCCTATGTAAGATTTTCCACACTGCCAACAAAGACAATCGCTGCTTTGGAAAAATCAACCTTATGGGGGATTTGCTGCGGCTTCCATCTGTGCATGATAAACCTCATTTTGTGCCACTTACTCAAGAGGAATTTCACCAATTGACTGGCTCTATGTGGACCTGTGAAAATTGTTCACATATGATGAACTCACAATTAATATGCGCCACAAGCAGGACCGGGTTTATGCCAATCTGCTTAACCTGCTTAATTTTGTTGAGTAAACGACTGATACCAATCAAGGGAGGGGATATTTTCACCCTCAAAAAAGAAATTATCCAGCACATTAAACATTTAGATGACAGAAGTTGGAAGTTCAACCTGTCTCATGCCTATAGTAGACACCAGTAACCAGATACAGACCACTATGCTTAATACTATGCCTGGGGAGGACATTCATCTTGTTGCAATGGATACTGTAGACTGACTTCCTTCCCTCCAGGCTTATAAGGCTGACTGCAGTCGTACAGCTGGACTGCAAACTTGCATATGAGTGAAAATACGCTGTAAGCTGATGCTTCGGAAAAATATACACATTGCCACTGGTCTCATCAATGGTGCAATAGGGAAACTTCAAGCTGTTTCCTATTATCTAGAAAACCCCATGATGGTGAAAACCATAACCATCCATTTTAACAATGGACACACACATACCTTTGAACGCTCAAGGTCAAAGTTTGAAGTCATGGACGTTGTTCGAGAGCAGTTTTCAGTCATCGGTGCTCATGCAATCACCATTCATAAATGCCAGGGCATGACACTCAAAACAGTGATGATGGACCATGGTAACTCCATTTTATCCTGTGGCCAAAGTTTTGTCCACCTTATAAACTTTAACCCCACCTGCATTAAAGCACTTCTATCTGCAGTTGCAGAGTACAGCAGGCTGAGTAGTCTTTACTGCCCTGAGTTGATAAGCTTGAAGAAGACCAACACTCACAAGGGATCCACGGTGAAGGATTGTGTGTATTTCGTACGTCAAGTCATCACCAACGTTCAGGAACAAGAAAAGCTACCACATTCTGAGGGAACAGCTGCAGTCACATATTCAATCAGGGGCTTGTGCAACACTCATTTCACCTCCTGCTATTCAAACACCATGTTACAATGTCTTCTTCACTGCCAACTTCTGAAAGCAGCATTAAAACAGAGTGAACAACAAGCCCTCAGGACTTTTCTCACCAACTATGATCGCTTGCCATCCACTACATCTCTCAGTACTGTGGACATTTATCACTTCTTAGGAGAACCCTTCAGTACAGTTCAGCAGCAAGATGTTGTTGAGTTTCTCACCAAATTGTGTCAAACTTGCCCAGTAATATGTAATCTGGTTTCAGATACCACAAGGCACAACATGCTATGTACACAATGTTGGTACCGCACATCAAATCAAGAGGTGGGGCATGTTTTCTCTCTGCATGTACCTAACGGCACACATTCCGTGTGTTTGGAACAACTAATTAATATGGAGCACAAGTGGGCACCCATTGATGGTGGCAGATGTGACCACTGCCAAAAATCTACACTACTTAAATGCAAAGTCCTTCAGTCAGCAGGAAGAATGCTTGCAATCCAGCTTATGCTTTGGCAAACCGAACCAAATGGGAATATTACAAAGCGACAAGATGTGAAGTTTACTGGTGTGCACAAGAGTAAAATTAATGTGGACAACTGCAATTACAAATTATCTTACACAATTACACACAAAGGAGGAGATGTCGCTTCAGGACACTTCCTCTCAGTTCCTGGCACTACAAAGTGGGTGCATGCAAATGACACACTTATTGAAGTCAAACCATGGCCAAGAAATGCAAAAGACATGTACATGGCCTTTTATGAACAGTTGTCATGCTTTAAGATTGGACTGCATTGGACTAAGTTGATCAAATCACAAGATTAGGAGGCAAAAAAACAGAATAATTTCTACAATTAATATGTTCATGTAATTTACTTTAGCAATCATATGCATATGTAAGTTTGTAACCAAGTACAAATTAGTAGAATGTTGAAATGTTTTGGAAATGTACATTATATTTTACCATTGCTATGCTTTTATACATTTGTACCAAAGTAAAAATCAGTAACTAGCAATAAAGACTTTTTTGAAGACAATTCAATCCTTTTTTTCTACCCATTTCCATAGGTAAGTTTGAAACAAACCACACAAAAAAAACACATCTTGAAACTTTGAATGCTGTGAAAAAAGTCTAATATTACTTTTGCCATTATACTTACACCCCCCACCCCACACACACCCACCACTCACACACAATATACATATCCATTAAGAGAAAAAATAAGTGATATCTGAATGACATTGGAAATGTGAAAAAACGCCAAGTTATCAAGTGTCCAGCCATTTAAAGTAGAGATATCAAAAACACAAGCTAAGTTAGAAGAAACAATTAGGCAACCTTGGCCAGCACCAAGCAAATAGGCACAACTGGGGGTGGGGGTCAAGGTTGCCCCAATTGTTTCTACTAACTTGGCTTGTGTTTTTCAGGCACAATAAAAGCGGATCGAACTTGCATCAAAAACACAAGCCAAGTTAGTAGAAACAATTGGGGCAACCTTGGCCCCCATCGGTTTTACAGTTGTGCCTATTTGCTTTGTGCTGGGCAAGGTTGCCCCAATGGTTTCTTGAAACTTGGCTTGTGTTTTTGATATCTCCAGTTTAAATGGCTGGGCACTTTTGATAACTTGTCGTTTTTTCACATTTCCAATTTTTGTTTCAGATAATAAATACGACTTTATATATTTTGTTTAATAATAGCTGATACAGCATAAGTAATAAACAGAAATAAATAACAGAAAATGTTTTTGAACTTCATACCGCATAGTTATCAAAGTTCTCCCCGAGGAGCTTGCTGACTGCTGCATAATCCAGTTTAGATCCTGGCTGTCATATTTGTTTATATCGTTGAGTCAGAAAACAGTGACAGTGATGTTTTAATCACCATTTTATTGTTTGGAGCATCTTTCTTTTGTAGTATGTTTTGTAATTAATTTTCTGTCAAAGAATCAGTGTTCAGCCATTTTCTGTTTTGCGGAGTGCAGGGGAGAACGGCGTTCCTTTGAAAAGTGGTGGGACTGACAGTGATGTGAACCAATTACATGACAGACGGAGACTATTGCCAGGTGGTGTAAGGATGTGAGGGCAATAGTTCAATCTATTTTTGCTGCTATGATATTTTAACCATTCACAGGCCAGGATATCCGACCACTGATTCATATATATATATATATATAAAGTTTTACTGGCTGGTAAGAGCAGGTGGGTGCTTAGTTCAGGTGAATGTAAATACAATTTTGACAGTATTTAATAAACAAATGCATAATGTAGATATATTTAGTATGTGTGACGTAATGTAATTTGTATACATTTAAATATTAGAGATACTGCGTTGTCTCTGTTTGGTATTATTCTTTTAGTACAAGGGTATACTGCTACTATTTGAATTCCCTTTCTATACAAAGGGGGGCATGTATCAAGATCTACCGATGCAGCGCTAAATTGGTGGAGTGTAAAGTAGTGCTCTGCCGCTGCACAAATTTGACCCCATACCAAATGTTTTAACTGACCCAAAATTAATGAAGCACGGTGTAAGCTACCATGTTTAAATGTGTAAATGCGCTGTGCCGGTGTTCTGAAAATCTACGCCTCCCTCTCAAAATGGGCTACCGGTAGCACAGATTAACAGACTACTCTGAAAAATAGTGCCTCCCCTCCAAATGGGCTACCTCAATTGAACAATAGGTAGGTCATTTGGAAAGGCAGATATCACCTTGACTTTTTGTCTTGACTTAATATTATTATTATACAAGAGATAAAACCATATATATATATATATATATATATATATATATATATATATATATATATATATATAATGAAATAGCCGGTATCCAGCTATAATTTCACCCTCAGTACTCTCCCTCTGTTCCTGGGTTGTTCAGGAAGGTTAGGAGCCTGCACTCTCTGTCATAAGAAATACGTTATCACTAAAGCTTAGGACACACATGAGCGGCGCGGCACCGCTAGTGGGGAGCGGCAAAATGGCGCACATATTGCTCACCTTTTATTTCAATTAGAGTGAACACACATTGACGAAAAAATGACGTTGCGGAAAAGTGTCACAGCAGAATTTTAGAATGGCAAAATATCGCTCGGTGAGCGATATTTTGCTGCTCAAACATTCTCCCACAGCAGCAAATCTGGGTCTAGCTAATCAGGTCCATGGTGTGGGATACGTCATGTCTTGATGAACTCGAATATCCATCAACATGGAGGAGCTGAAGTTTCTCAGCATCCCGAGCTATTTGATTATAAAAATAAGAATTTCAAGGACGTTGGTTATGGGTCTATTAAATGATCCAAAACAAATACTAATCGCTTACACCCCACATTAATCCAGTTACTTCACATCCTGTATCATTTGTCAGATATACACGCCAAGTAATTAACCAGTTGCCAGCCGACTGATTATTGTGTATACAGTTGTGAAGAATGTGATCCCTTTTTTCCTTAATAATAGCAGCCCTTATACAATGTATAACTACAGATACAGTACCACAATCCAGTCTTGTTAAGTGTGGTGCTGGATATATAATAGTAGCTGTTTCTTTGTAGAAAAAGACTTTCACATTGTATCCCAAAATAAATATCATATTTTACATACATTTCCTTCGGTAAATAAAAGGCAAATATTTCTGAGTGATGTTCTCATATGGGAACTTATAACGTTAGATCCTGATAAAAAAATCTGAAGATGGAGATGGTCGTTCACTCTGGGTTCAAGCAGTAAAAGTTCAAGAATGATATACAAAACCGTTGATGTGTGTCCACCAAGCAAAGTGGTATTGCCGCACACCGCCCTGCTTCGCTCCCCGCAAGCGGTGCCGCACCACTCATGTGTGTCCTAGGCTTTGACACGGTAGTTTTTAGTACATTTTATAGGCAAGGTGCATCAAGAAACCAATAAATCATGGAAAGTTCACCAAATAATGTAGTTTTAGCAACATCACACAAGAGCTTTTAAAGAGTACATCAAAACCAATAATATAAAGACTATTGCTTTTTGACTACTGACCAGTTTAAATGTTACTTTAGAATACAAGACTTGCAGTACATACTTCAGTCTCAGACATAAAAAGTCGGAAGCACATAATCTACAATCTTACAACGTGCGTCTTAACAGATCGTCAAACCTTTCATCTGTCATTCTAAAATACCTAAAATATCTCTCACTGTCACATATCTGCATCTCTCTAAATAATGTTGGAACTTTTGGGGTTCTCTGTTGGTTGAGAGGACGGAGCAACGACATCGCTTTTGATTTTTTTTTTTTAATCCTCTTGTCTAGCGGTACAAACTCAGCACATCTACTTAAATGTAAATGTATCCAATTACGCAAATGCATTTTGTATTTAAAGTATTGTATTTATATGAACACTTTGCGTAGTAAAAAGGGTTGCAACACGATGCATCCCGTACAGCAAATAGTAAAGCTGCACAGCTTTTAGCTGTCTGCGCCTGACGAATCGCATTAATCTGCAACAGAAGTGCTGTATGAACTCTGCTTTAATTGTTCAACTTTGATTCTAATAAGATTCTAATAAGCTATTGCCCCTAGTTTTACTTGAACTGAAAACTATTGTTTTGTCAAGGCCTGTTTTTTTAGCTTCTATTGGTGGCTACGCTTCTAACATTAAATGCAGTGGACTATTTTAGATCCAATTTCATTTAGTATTTATATGCTCCCTTGGGTGATGTGCTCCTTTGCCATAAAATGACTACAAGTTGGGCTAAAGTTCAGTTTTGTACTACAGCCTAAGGCTACAGTTCACCACAGTGATGTCTTTTGGTTCTGGCATTCATTAAAATGTCAAATAAAACTAAAGCAGCATTTTTATTATTTACATAACATAACTAGACTTATGATAGTTTTTCTCATATTAAACCCAGTGTATTCCCTAGTATACCATACTATAATGACTATTGCACTGCTCTCTATTCTGGTTTTCCATTAAGTTCCTTAGCCACATTGCAGCATTTACAAAATGTTGCAGCAAGACCTCTATCTTGCATTCACTACAATGGCTCCAACATTGTATACAGCACGATTTGGATAGTGTTCCTGTGGCCATGACCTGTAGGTGAAAGGATGTATCACCTACTGGGGATATCAGAAAAGTTGACACCCAAGCTAAAGTTCATCCTGATGGTATAGCAGGGGGGGTGGTACAACAAAAAAAACTCAGATTTCACCTCCGGGCTCTAGACTATATGCTTGTTCTCCTCCAATGCACTGGTGCGGAGATAAGGTGCCAGTGAGACGTGCTTCACACACAGATATGGCCCAGCACATTATGCATTGTAAGATTGTGTTAATTAATTAAAAGTGTAAAAATTATACATTCGCAATTATTACCCCAGCCCTCCTCCAGCAGATCCTCTGGATTAAAGCAACCCTGCCATCTTCATGGCTGCTATCAGCCACATTTACTAAACATAAATCCTTAATGTATTCTGCTGAACACAGATTTTATTTGATCAGCCTCGTACTTGATCTGATCAGCCCAGCATGAGTCTAATCAAATAAAATTAAACAGTCTTTCAACAAAACACAATGGATGTTAAGGATGATGTCTGAGCTTCAGCTTCTAGAGGCATTATTTGTTGTTGCGACAGAAAAATGATCCTGCAGTAATTCATATTATACTGAATGCTATGGTTACTATTTTACAGTACAGTCGCAAGGCATTAAAATTCAAGTGCAGGTAAAAAAAAAAAAAAAAACTCTTTTCATTTCAGTCAGCTTGCCTCTGTGTCCCTCTGCTACCTCCATTGTACTTTTACAACGTTGTTGAGAGTATGTATGAATTCACTAGTGAATAGAGATTGCATTAGCTAGGCCATTACTGCATTTACAATTTTGACAACAGTCTGTAATATCCAAATGCAAGTGACACATTTACATCTGTATGCCACTTACACAGAGAAAATAAAGAACAAACCCAAACCTCTCATGGCACTAATGTACTGAGGTACACCTCTGAGGGTACAGGCTGTACTGCAATAACATGCAGCAAAACTGGTATTTTAAATAGAGAAGTATAGGAAATATTAAATATGTGAAGGCTCGCTGAGGATTTCTGGTGGCAGCTTAGCTCACAAGTACACTTGTATACCTGCAGGCACAGATCATTATTTACTGCAAATTGTCACGTTTCTTTTATTTTCAGAAAGGAAAACTCATACATTTAACTTCAGGGCTAGTAAGTAGTCTGAAGTTGTTTCTTATTCAAATTATAATTTGTGATTATTCCTCTCAGGAAAAAAAGGAATACCAATTTGGAGTGAAAAGCTTTGGGTATTTGGCCGGATATGTTTTTCAGGTCATATGGGTTAAATCAGGGTAGCCTTGGTTTTTGTTCTAACCATTGAAGCAATTAAGGACCTTACACCTGCTGTATTCACTAACCAGTGGCAGGCAACCTAGCGCGTGGAAAAAAGTGTGTGGAAAAAGTAACATGTTCGAGTCATTTAAATATAATGAATAATGTTAATGTTTGGAAATATATGCAAATTACATCACAAAATACTGTGAGGGAGATATTTGATATGCAAACCATTCACTTAAGGGCGCTAACTTTACTAGGTGCCTCAGCGTGTGTTAAAAGTACCGCTTATTGAAACCAGGCAGTGTCACAGAACCAGCAGAAGAGCTGCACAGGAGAGACAGAAGAAGAGTCAGAGAGAGATTACAGTATTTCAGAACAGGCAGACGTTACTAGTGCTGTGTGAGGAGGAGGTAATCGAGAGGAACGGTAGTTCCTCGCGCCAAGTTACAGCAAAGTGCAAGAACTGCCAGTGACTATCTATACAGAACAGATAGTTTACATGTTTTCAGGGTACTTAAGCAGCAAATCAGTCAAAAGCACATTTAATATGTAGTTCCCAAAACTTTTATGTGAAATGTAGAAAGAAAATACCTGTCATACAGAAAGAGAAATAAGTCACTAGACGTATTTTTTTGTAGATTTTTGCAGACCCCAGGCACTTTTATCCATGCATATGTATGTTACAGGACATCCGAGTTTAATGACAATGAACGTATTCTGTTAACATGGAAATATAATGGGAACGCACTTATGTTGACATCTGTATCACGTATATTAAATGATTTATTGATATTTTAAAATGGACGCATCGCAGGCAAAAATAAATAAAAAATTAAGATTAAGTATTTTGAAAGATGAAGTCAGCCAGCTGAGAATTCTCCGGACTTTGTTATATTTTTTAGATTTTTCGAGCCATTATCCATCTTTATCATCATCATTCTAAGATTTTGAGATGGAGCTCTGAAAATTTTGGGTTTCCTGTGAGTGTAATGCTCATTGTGATCCCTATTGTCCCAGCTGGGCAAAAAAGGAACATCATTTCTGAGAATTAGCTATGCTGAAGGATAGCCTATATATTTGGTAAAACATAAATAAATAAATACATTAATATAAATATTGAAATAAATGAATAGATAAATGAATACCTAGACATTCATGTATTTATTTATTTATCTTGATATTTATTTTTCACTATCATATAAATAATGACATTTACTACTGTATAAAACTAAAATACATATTCAACAGTTCTTGGTGAATTGTATATTAATTAGTATATTAATTCTAAAATTGCTAGTAAGTCCGGAGTGGGGGCTTCCTGTCCGCCAGGGCCACCAGAGGTTTTCCCCTAATCAGCCTCAAGGGGGTTTTTCCTCTCCACTGAGCAGCAGGTATTCACATAGTCACACTTACTAATAATTCCTAACCACCTCTGTTTGTACTTCTAACTTTTTGCATATGTTATGCGTCAGCATGTGTTCTTTGTTTTGTCTCACAGTGCAGTGTTTCACAGAGAACCGGGGGTCCATACTTTGGAGGGCAAGTGAATCTCACTTCCTGACCTTCAGGCATCCGCCAACCTTCCTTATAATGGGGGGGGGGGGGGGGGGTTCTCACCGCCATGAGTCAGAGCGGACTCACCTAGGCTCTGTTCTTTCCATTCCTCTCTTCGGAACGTGGCCACTTTATGCTTCCAGTGCTTGAGTCCCATACTAACCTGCATGCGTTACTTCAGGTCCCAAGCAGCGCAGAGTCTCGGCCAGTCAATCATGGGGTTTAACAAGCGCCCCTTTAAAGAAGCCTCAGATGCTGGGTACCCTACTCTCCCGAGGGGCGATTCCCTCGTACTTCCATTTCGTGTCCTGGTGTCCAGGACCGATTTTCTCTCCCGAGGGTTGGCTCTTCGAGTATTAACCCTCGTATATGTTTTTCGGTAGCTGGGCTTTGCCCCTGGGATGCGTTGGCTACACCACTCTCAGTCAGCAACCACGTTTCTATCCTAATTTCCAGCCCAGGCCATCGGCCCGGTACTAAGTCTGGGCTTTGCCCGCTCTTTTGTCCTAAATCCGTTCCTTCAGCTGCACTCTGTCCTACTAACTGCTTTTTCGGCTTCCTCTGCCCAATCCTTACATACCTAGCTCACGCCCTGTGAAACAGCAATAAAACCAATACAGCCCGTCTCCAGCACTCCTCTAAAACCTTTTAAAATACTAGTTTAGAAACACATACAACATGGAGACCAAAAGCGCAGGCAGGGCATAGCTGGCTGTGCTGGTTTATGGGGCCACTGGTTTATGTGATGGAGGTGGTCGCTTGGGAAGCAAGTAAACCAGCTCCTTAGTGGATTCCCACATGTGCGGTGAGAGCGCTGCTACATCTTGTCCACCGCGGGACCAAATGCATCCCTGGAGTGATTGGGGCGTCCAACAGCAGTGCTTTGTCCCCGTCAGGCACCCATGCCTGGGAAAGTCAAAGCTGCTTGCGGGCAGCTACCAGCGCAGCCAGGTTTCAGCCTACAGCCTGTCCGTTGAGTTTACACACACAGAACAGGTTTTTGTTCACCAAGGCGCAGCTCATCCAGATGTTATGGTGAGGGCATGTGGTTCGTGGAGAGGGACCTCAGTAAATGCGACTGGTAGGCTACAAGGATGCTGGCATAATTTCAAAGCTGTGTGGTGAACGCCCCAGCTGAATAAGCCCTTTTGAAGATCATCGATCCTGAACCTGGTAGACACCGGTTCAGTTTGGTTAGGTTCAGTGACTTTGGCATTGGTTCAGTGTCTTCGGTTTGGTACCAGTTTGGTAGCTTCAACACTGGATCGGTACTGGGTCGGCACCTGGGACAGTACCAGGTTGGTTTTAATTATCACATACAAAATGTGTAAAAACACATAAAATGCTAAATATATACAGCTATAAGCAGCAATATACTTATCTGAACAAGGCTCTCCGATCAGGTCAGTCTTGAAAGGAAAAATGGCACTGAGATCTGTGACTGCAGTGTTTTTGATCCCTCGGGGGCGGGGTCATGACTGCGTCACAGGCTCAAAGAGCAGCTTTGGTATAAAGTATTCAGGATTCGAGTCTTTAGGAGGTAAATACCCATTCAGTAATGGTTACATTTCATAATTGAAAGGGAACCATATGTTTGTTAAATGTACATTATGCCCAACTGTGTTGCAGCACTGTAGTTCACTATATGGAGAACCAAGGAGTAAGGTGTGTTCATAATAAAGTTGCCGGACCCTTTATGTCACACATTTGGGCTGATTATGGATACAGGTCACAAACTGAGATTAAGGACACAATTTAATTAACATTTAAGTGGAAAAGGGCTTCTAGGAAAATGCTAATTCACTCAACAAAAATGAAGGCATGTGTAACCATTTCTTTTTTGATTTGTTGTCAATGATGTTAAACAAATCAAAATTAAAATGGTTCTTTAATTGCATGAATTTATATAGTGTTTTTTAAATACTTTCCCCTGCTCATAGTTAATTGAAGTGTCTCTCTTGATGTTTTACGAACGTATAAGCAAACACAAACATTTTCAAATGGAAATAACAAATGTCACTGAGGCCCATCTTTTTCCTTTTTTATTTGATCAACTAATTCTCAGCCTGCCCACAGAACCGTATCTTATTTCTTGTTCACTAACCAAAAGACTGTTCCTCTTAATGACTGACTTGTTTAGAACCTAGTCACAGTCCTTCCTCATTGATTGTGATTGTACTGCACCTTTTTTTTAACTTCTAAGGCAGCAGGTACAGTACTGGTTTCAATGGAAAATAATCAAATATTCAATTATGTTTCATGTTTAATTATGTTTTTTTCCTGTGTTCCTGTCACAATTGGACAAATGTCTATTTTGTCTATTTGTATAAAAAAACATAAAAAAGAAAACTATTTGAAATAAATTATATACAGTGCTACCTCCCTAAAAGGCTCTCGGTCATAATGCTCCTTGGATGTAATGCTCCTATGGCATGTCCCCCAATTCCCTATACTAGTGATTCATGCAATATTTCTACAGTAAATACAGTACTGGTGTTGTTCAAACTGTAAACAACTTCTCAGTCTGACTCCGTTTCTGTCTCTCCCTTTTGATACAGTAGCTGAACTGAAGAAAAGCTGCGCTGGCACTTTATAACACAGACATCTTATTCAGCATTTGTTTTATAACTAAATAAATATGAGGCCTATTACATAGCTATCTTTCCTAATGTATTTACTTTTTTGCTGCAAGAGGAGCTGCAGCTTTCTCCGCGGGACGAGACGCTTCAGCTTCGCTTTAGCCCCGCTCCGGCAACCGAACCTGAGGCGAGCCCACTCTCTCTTCCCCTCTCCTGACCCGCTCTCTTTCTCGCACTTGGTTTGCTTGTCTGTCGCTTCGAACTGAACTCCTGACTGCCGTTTAGCCAGGATATTTATAGTTTAAAAACTGTTAATTAAAATAATCCACAACTGGGAATGTTATCTTTTTTTTTGTAAAAAATATAGCGTTTATTACATGGTGCTTTATGCATGATTAATTCATAGAAAGTTACATTTTTGCTTCACTATATGTGCATTATAGAGAGGGAGTTATTTTATTAGTATTTTAGTCAGATGTGTGTTGTTATGTGTCCTGCAGCACCCCCCACCCCCTCCCGTTTATAACGCTCATATTGTGTGTGTCCCCCGAGACCCGCGTTATAGCAAGGGAGCACTGTGTCTATCTATCTATCTATATATAGTAAATATGGACTGGAGGGGAGGGCTATAGTAGAAAATCATTGACCCGAGGGAAGACTATTGTTACCGACAGGGGGCTATAATGTCCGAAGCCGCATACATATGCTGATATAGCATACGTAAATAAATACTGACTTATATATTTTGTTTAAATATAGCTGATACAGCATAAGTAAAATAAATAACATAAGTAAATAACAGAAAATGTTTTTGAAGTTCATAGCATATAGTTTGCAAAGTTCTTCTCTGTCTCCGTCTGGTTTGCCCACTGCTGCATAATCCAGTTTATATACCACCAGTCATATTTGTTTTCATCGAGTTGTTTGAATTTCAGAAAGTCCGAAAACAGTGACAGCAACATTTTAATCACCATTTTAGTGTTGGAGCATCTTTCTTTTGTAGTATGTTTTGTAATTCATTTTCTGTTAACAAACAAAATCACTGTTCAGCCATGCAGAGGTGAAAGGTGTTCCTTTGAAAAGGGGTGGGACTGACAGACCAAGACAATTGACTGGTGGTGTAACGATGTTAGGGCAATAGTTCAATCTTTTTTTTCCTCCTTTGTTGAGGCTTTAACCAATCACTGATATATATATATATATATATATATATATATATATATATATATATATATATATATATATATATATTTTAGTATAACGTATATATATATATATATATATATATATATATATATATATATATATATATATATATATATATATATATATATATATATATTCCAAAAGGATAAGCAACCTTACCATACCAGGGTTCCACAAATTGTGACAGGGCTTCCTATTCAATTCAGTGCAGGTTATTGAAGCTCCTAGATTCTGAAGAGTCAAAAGAGTCAAAGTAGGGCAGCAGTGTGGAGAGGTGGTTAGGGCTCTGGACTCTTAACCGGAGGGTTTGGGTTCAATCCCCAGTGGGGGACACTGCTGCTATACCCTTGAGCAAGGTACTTTACCTAGATTGCTCCAGTAAAAACCCAACTGTATAAATGGGTCATTGTATGTAAAAAAAATAATAATAATGTAATTGTGTATAAAAATAATGTGATATCTTGTAACAATTGTAAGTCGCCCTGGATAAGGCGTCTGCTAAGAAATAAATAAATAATAAAATCGAGCCTGCAATTCACATTATTTGTTGTAAATACAGCAATGTCACACATAAACAAAATCCAGACTTTTGATTAGCCATGTCCCCTCCCCCTCCCTCTATTCCCTGTGCCCTTTCCGTCTCTCCAATTATAAAACAGCACCAGGTTTTCATCAGCCATCTCTGTGTCTCCAAATGGCTTTTCAGTGTCAGGCCTGTCAGGAAATTAACTCATCACGCAGTGACAGCTGCTAATTCTTTCCCCTTACATGTCAGTCGGCTCGCCTGCTGAAGATAATAATGAATCACCAATCCCTGATTAGAAGGCGCTTCTGAAAAACACAACTGTGATCTGGGCTAACTTTTTTTCTGTGTACAAAATGATATAATTCCAGTGAGTAGCAGAAAAGAAAAGGATTGGATTCCTTGACAAGATGAAACAGGAAGCGGGATGTGTGCCATCTTAAATTACAGGCTTCTATTACACAGTAAAATAAATGGAAATTCACAGCCCTTTCCCCCCTGCAATTGAATAACTTTAATCCACACACTAGAAGCCAACATAATATTACTGCATTCAGTAGCTGACCTTTTAATGGAAGCATTTGTGTCAAGTCTGATCCTTTGATGACTATGTATTGCTGTATTTACCCTGATCCTTATAATTCATACTTTCGGTATTATTATTTAAAGCTCCCAGTCCCCACACAGAGCAGCTCCTATACGGCTCGTTGGTGCTTTCGTCACTGACACTCACTTCCTTAGAGATGGCTGCTAGCTGGTTCCAAACAACATGGCACTTTCAATGTTTTCAGCGCTCACTTTTTTTTAAAGGGAAGAACAACTAATTAATAAAAACGGAGAAAACTCTCTCAAATGAGGGAAATTTCAATCATTTTTATATGATGGTACACTTGGTGTCTTGAAAGCCAAAGTTAATGCCAGTACAAAGGTTAAAACTTATGACGTTGAGGTAAGTTTCCAGCTAAATTGACTCTCAAGACTTTATTGTTTGAAAAAGACGTGGAATAGCCAACACCGATTTATTATTCTGCTATACATTTGAACAGTTTCACTTCGTTGATCTCTGTATGGACACTTTAACTAAGAATATTGTAAATGTACTATCATGCATTTTGTTTAAATAAAAAGCAAAAGCCTTTTTTATACTAAAGTTGAAATATGTTTTTATTTAAAGGTGTAAGTGCCCGTTCAGTGGTTACCGTTTTAGCTCATGTTGAAAATAGTCCTGGGAAATTGGGTTAGGACAGGTATTTTAGGACAAGACCTAGGAGTTTGTTGACTCAGAAATGTCTTCATCTAGACAATGTGGGGAAGCTATGAAAAAAAGGCCAACAAGATGCTCAGATATATAGTGAAAAATGTTGAATTTAAATCAAGGGAAGTAATGTTAAAACTTTACAATGCATTAGTAAGACCGCATCTTGAATATTGTGTTCAGTTCTGGTCACCTCTCTACAAAAAGATATTGCTGCTCTAGAAAGAGTGCCAAGAAGAGCAACCAGAATTATTCCAGGTTCAAAAGGCATGTCATATGCAGATAGGCTTAAAGAATTGAATCTATTCAGTCTTGAACAAAGAAGACTACACGCCGATCTGATTCAAGCATTCCAAATTCTAAAAGGTATTGGCAATTTTAGTTGCCCCTGAGTGAATGCAATATGAGTGGAAAACCTTTGTTAAAACGATATTCTTGTTATCGTGAAGCAGATTTACAATAGTCCATTGCGAAGAAGAGGCCTGAATAATAGATACATTAATTACTAACACGCTTAATTGTGTCTGAATGATTAAGGTCAACATAAAATCTAGAATGGCTCAAATTGCTATGAAATGGGCATCTTATTTCTATCCTTGAATTGTTAATTTTTTTTTACAGATATGGCTGACAGATGACAAGGGTGTCCAGACTACATTTTTCAGTTTTTGCTTTCTGAATGGTGGTTGCAGTCTGCCACAAAACACTGCACCATGCTGTCTATAATTTGATTTATATGAAACTACAACCTCTTACTATACAATTTTACAGATGTTTCAAAATGCAATAATTACTGTTACTATAGACTCACTTGTTTGTTTGGAACCACCTAGCAACACTGTGGTATCCACAGATCAGGGACAGCTGGAGTGGTGGCAAAGTAAGAATCACCACACTGCTCTCTCAGCATGCCTTGAGCAGTAAACATTAACAAGTGGTCATGTATCCCTAAAACAAATGTAACACTTTGCTGACTTTGTATGATTGCTGTATGTTATGAATGCATGTATTTATGTATGAAGTATGTGAAGTATGTATAACCCTACCCTCCAACCATGTTACAAAACCATGTATCCCAATACTGCCAATACCTGTTGCTATATTAGTGAGATCCCAAAGTCAACTGTAGGCAATTTTGTGTCCAAATACTACATAAGTTGCCTCCTCTTCTTGGCCGACCTCTGAAGACATTACTAAGAAACATTTTAAGCAAAATTATAAATATGTGGTGATTTAAATTAAATAAAATGGAATAATACATTAATAGCTGGTTACAAGTGAAAACACACAGAAGATTTCCTGGTGCTGCATCCACATAAACATCCTCACAGCTCAGTGGTGGTGGTGATTTGTGTGAGTTGCAGTGGGATTTCATGAAGAAACTACTCCCATAATGGCATAGCCAAACCCTAAATACCCCAGTGCTCTAGAGAGCTGTATTTAGCACAGCTACGGTAGATCAAGCTGTAGAAACATACAAAGAGGAAACGAACACACTGAAGACTAACTATATTAGGGCACTTCTAGTAAATCACCACCTCTCACAAGTAAAATGTTGGTTTGGCGGCTATATCTTTAAAGTTATTAGCCTCTGCCTGGGAACTTAAATGTTTGCTTGGAGCTATTGGTGAGATATAGAAGTTTATTACTCACCTGACTTTCATTGCATGGAATAAAATGAAATGAATTCCCTTGAGGGAAACCACAGTACTTTGCAAGCCTTTTATCAGTGCTTCAAATTGGCATTATGTGCACACAAAGGGATATGAAAATACCCTGCTGTTTTTTGGTTGGGTTTGGCTCTTTTCTATTTATTGTTTGCAAGTAGAAAGGTGCAGAACATTGTGAATGGTCTCCCCCTTTAAGAGAAGCATTACATTGTCTTTGAAAACAAAATACAATAATCTACATTAAAGGTAAAGTGATTTTAGCCACAGTAAGATTTCAGGCAGATCAATTTGTAAGGTTGCTGATTTCAATCCTTTCTGTGGTTGGAAGCATACAGTAAGTGGCATTTTTTAGACCCTGCAATTGTTAAAGAGTTTAAGGTTGCACCAATTTGTAGATGAGCTCAGTCATTGTTGTCTGGTAGCATGTGTACACTAACAATGATAAAAGGCACAGGCTGTCTGTGAGAATGCTTAATGCCCCATGTCACCTCTTTGTTAATAAACATTTTTAGTGTTTGGAAATAAGTTGGTCTTATATAGTTTACAGTTACGTGATATTCATTCTTCCATTGCAAAATTGAAATCAACAGTACAGCCAGTGGAAGACAGACTACAGCCTGCAAGTCTTTCCAATGCATCAGCAAGTCTTTCCAATGCATGCGCAAGCACATGAGCCCCCCGCACACAACCTTTATGCAGCGGCCTGCTTCTCCGGATGTGTGTACAATCAGATATTCTGGTTTGACACTGCAAGCTACACTGGTTTTATGAAGGATTAAATGCCACCTGAGACATATTTATCCTACATAAATCGCTAATGGTAAACTGCAGCATGTCTATGTCAACACCCGCTACTGCAGCAGAAAGGTTAACCATCCAGACTGTGCCTGGTGCAGCTGTAGGGGGTTAGTAGAGGTGCACATAAGGAGAACAGAGACAGCATGTTTACTGTTAAGATACTACACATTATGATGCTAATGAAAGGGCCATTTGCTTTTTAAGTATATGGTTAATAGTACTGGGGGGGGGGGGGGGGGGGGAGTTAGTATTATCACATAAAGTGGTATGGGTAACTAAAAACACAAGGTAACTGTAGGGGAATCGCTATGAAAAATAGTCTCCATCACAGAAGAATGGACAAATCACATCACTGACTAATATGAAACAGATTTTTGTTATATCCAAGGTCATTTGGGTTTACTTTGTCACCTTTTTTATATCAGTGCAACACAGTTACATCAAATCTGACAGACGGCACGGCAGTGTTTTAGTTCGACTTATGTACTGTGTATTTGTCTGAAAACAAAAATGAAATCTGTAACTTTGACCCTTCTGAAAAAATATATGCAAGTTCTTTTCTTTTTAAAAAGGAGTTGGTTATTGAAAGGGAGTGGTGGAGAAAGGAACAGAAATGGGTGTTTCCCTCTGTCTTGATGGCCAAGTACTCGAAACACTAGCATTTGGTTTCTTAAGTTCTCTTTAAAATAAACATTACAATTCTCTTAAAATAATATTGCAATGTCAATATTCAAGCACAAGATAAGTAAAACTATTTAGAATGAAACAATAAACAAATATTGAGGCTAAGCAAAATAAATCAGACTATGGAACAATCAGACTTATGGGGCAACTTCCATACTGTAAAAAGTAATTTTTACATCATGTGTCAAATAATTTACAGGTTTATATATAGCAAGCAGGTAACACTGTTAAACACATACTGTTCCTTTTCACAAGATCATTTGTCACCTT
This sequence comes from Acipenser ruthenus, assembly GCF_902713425.1. Classification (NCBI taxonomy): domain Eukaryota; kingdom Metazoa; phylum Chordata; class Actinopteri; order Acipenseriformes; family Acipenseridae; genus Acipenser; species Acipenser ruthenus. The sequence continues at coordinate 36,306,635 of NC_081192.1, forward strand.
TCAAGTCAGTAAATTACACTGTTGGGTAATATCAATTTTCATTTTACATTTATATTATATTTTGCTTTTATAGTGAAATGCCATATTTTTTAATGAATAAAATACAGGTATAGCACATGTTATACATATCTTAGGTTTTCTGTGCTCTATGCACATTCATAGTTATTTATTTTGTTAGTCAGTGTAGAAAACACCATCGGCCAAAAATGTTGTTGTGACAGACAAAGAATGAATCTTGGTTATAAATCTCCCTCCCAACTTGTTAGGGCGCTGTGTAAAGGGAACAGAGTGCCCCGGACTGGATGGTCTGACAATTAATTCCAGGGAAAGGTGGAAGTCGGCAATCTAGAAAGGGGGGGCGGAGCTACGGTACACCAAGTCATCGCCCCAGAAGGGAAGCGATGTGGCAACCACGGATTGGAGGAGAAACGGTTGCACTCGCTAACCAAGGGGGCGTGACTGACAGTACAAAAGGGGACGTGGCTAAGCGATCTGTTCCTTTGTTATGGTTGCGAGCGAACCGCTAAAAGAGAACTAAAATTGCAACTATGGAAAAGCTGACACCAAATAATAATATTTTATGACCAAATTGAAAATGCTTGAGACAGCACTGCTTTAAATTGAGAAAGCACATTTTCACAGACAATGTAGTGGAGGATTTGGAGGTGAATAATGAGGATAGCACTGACAATTTTCACATACAGTAACAAAAAGATTAGAAAATATGTATTATTTTGTATGAAAAGAAAGTAGCGAGAATCAAGATATTCAACAACAGTCCTTTATTGATAATGTTTACTGAAAAAAGCACTGAACTGCAAAACTTAAGTAGCACTAACACATAAATCAGCAAAACATGTTACCACCTTCTTTCCTGGTAGACTATCACTGCATTAAAGCATTTCATTTTTAAAGTTTCATTTGTTCAATCTGCTATTTTTTCCCCCACTAATAACAAACTGCAGATTTTTAATGAAAACAAATCAATATGCAAGAAGGAACCAAGAAAAGCTAAAAAGTATTTTTTGCTGCTTCTAAGCAATACAACCTGTATTTGAGAAATTACCTAAATACCCAAGGATTTATTTCCAGCCACGTTAAAGATTATATTCCATATTTTAAATCAGAGATTTGGATAACACAGAGCATGTTGCCATTGTCAACAAGGTAAAATCACTAAATATTTCATTTTATGTTTTGCCAAATAATTAATCAATAATAACTGTGTGTACTTATTGGGTTCAGCTACAGTATATGTTTTTTAAAAAGTACAAACAGACCACAATTGTTTCAGGACACCATACTCTTGATGAAAGCAATTATATCATATCAAGTTGACATTAAGCTTCTTCCTGTTGCTGTTTGATGTACACCCAAGCATTTGACTGGCTTATTTGTTGCAGACATTTATTTCCACAACACACGTCACTCCTCAGTTTGTCACAGATTTTCAACTCTGTGAAGTTAGATGCCACTGCTTACAAATATAAACTGTAAGATATCCTGAGTATTGTTCACAGACATTATTACATTATTACGACATTATTAGATTATCTCTGACATTCTATCATCAGATTTTTGTAATGAGCATTATAACAAAATGCAGCAAAAAGTTCAAATTTTTGATTATGTAGTCGTCTGTCAGGAATCATGTTACACTCAAGTACTTTCTGCAGGCTGCCTTTCCTCAGCTTCCAGTTCTTGTGTGCTATCACTGCACTCCTCAATCACATTTTCTTGAAAGGTACTATCTGTGTAAACCACCATGCCTTCTAATTGCTCTTCAACCACTGTGGTAGCTGCAGGACTTGTTTCCATCTCTTCGCCGGTCATGTTCTCCTCTTCCGTCTGGTACACTGTCTCTTGATATGGGCTTTCCTCCTGGTTGTTTTGCGAGTACATAGTTCCCTCAACCTGCAGAGTGGAATCATCTAATTCTGTTACAATATAATGTGTGTTTCCAACAGAGAAGTTCTGACCAGAGTTTTGAACCATGGCTCGCGCTATTCCTTCTGTGACGATGATCATCTCCCCATTTGAGCTGACCAAGTCCATGTGATGATTGGGGACTCTGATTCTGTGGTCTCCTGCCTCTTGCATTATGATCTGCTGACCTTCTCTCGACATCATGTGGACTCTCCCTTCATCATTGACGATGACCTGCGTCACCCCAGTAGCCATGTCGCACATAGCAAGCTGCAGGACCTCATGGACCATATCCTTGTAGGTTGCTGGAACTGACTCTTGAGAAGCGGGTATTGATGACGACTGCACCACTTGGGTTACCCGCTCCATGGGTTCTGTGTCGTCCTGCATTTCATGGAAAACTTGCATTTCTTCAGTCACAATCTCACTGGCCACTTCAGTTGTTACCACCTCGCTTTCGTATCCCTCTGGCAGAGATTCCTCGTGGTTTGCCTCTGCAGTGTTCTGCTGTTCTTGACTGTCTTTTGCCTGTCCCAACTCTGTTACAGCACACAAAAGAGCATTCAGTGCTGAAGAGGAACCAGCTGTATGGACCGCCTGTTCAGCTAGCATTTCGCCACAGGTTGCACCTTCTACAGGGGTTTCAACCACCACGACTTGGGTGGTGCCTGCCGGTAGCTGAATCTGACTTGGAATCATGCTGCTCAGACGAGTGGAGCACCCACTGGTGGAAATTACTTGACCATCTTCTGTGATGTGGACCACTTCTGCTACCTGGCCAGCCATTGCCAGTGTCTGAAGGGTTGCTGCTGCAGACTCCTCCATTGAGGCATCGATTGAGAACTCTCCTCCATATCCTTCAGGAAACCCTTGAATGATGATGACTTGTTGAACAGACTCTGCCTGGGATTCTGCCTCTTTCCTGGAGATCCTCAGCACACTGTCCTTGACTGGGGAAGGCTCTTCTGCAGCTGCTGTAAATGGGGTGTCTGTTTCTACAAAGGAGGCTCCATGGCCTTTAAGACGACACTCAAAAGATTTGGAAACAATACCTGAAAGACAAAATAAGTAGAAGTTGAAGGTCGTTGTACATTTATTGTTTTCAATACACATACTTGTTGAGTTTAACATTTAATCTTAAATAATCAACACACAACACATTTGAACCAATAATCATTAACCAATAATAGCCAATGAGTGCTAGTAAGAGCAAAAATGTGGATAAAAAGCTAAATTAATTTCACTTTACTGCACCATTTTAACTGCCAAAAAATAACTACAGTAAGCAATAACAACAAAAATGTATAAATAATTTTTAGGAACTTTTTTAAAATAATAAAAAGGTGTAAAATAGTGTTCTTGTGAATACATTCAAGAAACATTTAAATGCAGAAGTAACATGTAGTAACAAGAGATGAGCCTTGATAAGCCCAATAGGCTCTTGCTGCTTCAATCATTTTCTATGCAAACCATTGGCCTTAAGAATTTAAAGCATGGTTTTATCAAATGTAAAATCACAAACCAGTACTGTGCATATAACCAGCGCTTCAATGTTCTAAAAAAACAGGTAACAAAAATAAAAAAATACCAGCACAAGAATTTCCCCAAAGTAAATAATTTCTTATATGCACATGTAATAAACAAATAAATACATATTTTCTAACTTAAAAAAGCCTCTCTTATGTTTTAAACAATGATTCAATTAAGCATCTTCAAGATTTAGCACAAAGCCTTTTTAAAAAGCATGGATATTAACATTTATGCCTGATAAGTAGAATTCTTGATATGTTTTGTTTTGACTTATAGGCAAGGCAAGCTTTAAATGTATCTCAACAAATTAATTGAAGCTAGTGTTATTCTTGCAAGGGAACATTATTTATTGATAGTGAAAACAAGGCATTTGAGAATTAAATCAAAGTTATCATGATTAGTACAAATACACACACATATTTACATAAAATCCTATTTAGTCCTTTATAAATCATATTCATGTTCCTCATCCAAACTCTTTAAATGTAAATCCACAGATATGTTGATATCCAATGTTGAATCCAAATAAGCTAGCTCAACATTTTAAGTAAGTTGTGGCCCATTTTGATATACATTACAACCTCACTTGGGCAAGTAAAATGCCACCCGTAGACACACTTATGTAAAAGTACTGTCCCTCACATGACAGATTTATCTGTTATGCAAATGCATTCCAGTCACGATGAGCCTCACAGATCTGATAAACTATGACACTGATAGAAGGCGCTCGGATGGCAGATACTTCTGTATCTATGGTTAATGAGAAATGGCCTCAAAAGCGCTAATTCTACAGGCCAATCTGGAAAACTGACTTGGCTCCAGATTTCTTCCCTAAGGAATAATTGACATTGATGAACGGTCAATTATTATTATTATTATTATTATTTAGAAGCTACTATTTTTGCTGATATAAAAACTAACTAGAATCTACTTAGAACAATATATTAACTGCTCCTTCCTTTAACCAAGTGGTTTCTTGTAAGAAAAAAAAAAGTTACAGTAATTTTAAAAATAATTTTTTTTTGGTTTAAAATAGGGCCCCCTTTTTATAGCAGGTCTTTTAAATGTTTTTGTTCAACTGCTTATGGTTATAGATGTTACTCAAACTACAAACTGACAAATATTACAAACAGCTTGATAAAGGTGATAAGAACTGTCAAAATAACACAGACAGCTTCCCTCGATGGTGAAATATACTCTAAGCAGCAAGCTTTATTTTCAGAAAACTGGTCATATCTGCACCTTTTTTTATGCTGACCCGTGAAGTGGCTGGTTGGCAAAAGGAGACAGAGCGAGAGTAAATGTTTGAATGTTCTTTAAAGTCAAATATTTCCCTTCTGTGCATGCTTAGGGTTCTAAACTGTTGGATTACAGTACAGAGAGATTTGACGTCCCTCATGGTGTGCAGGTATCAAGTGAATCCCTTGTAGCCCTGATAATTATGCCGTCCAAAGTGCTGACTTAATCCATTTGAATCCGGAGGTGGGTTAAGTCACTTCCCTGGCCATACAAGTAAACTGCGTGGGTAAATAGTGTTGTCACAGAGAGGCGTGATGAAGCTTAACTACACCAACATCTTAACCTCAACACTGAGCTTGAGCCCAGCTATTCCATCACATTTCATAAATGGGACTGCAAGTCCCTCTTTATTTTTTTTTGATTCAGCAATTTAATAACTTCAAGTGCTGTCAGGACTGCTTTGAAAAATGGCTCCTATAAAATGTAACAGCCTCAATCAGTGTAAAGATTCACCCACTGAAGATTCCTCTATTTCACCCTTAATGAATTAATGTTGAAATATGCAGAAGTTCAAGAGTCATTAGAGCTATAATGTGAAACAGTGATTTACCAGAAATATTTTCTATATGTCTTCAAAAATATCTCTGACTGACTTATTCAGATGTTTAATCATATTAGTCAACAGCTATAAGGAATGTAATGGGCCTGATGTGGCACTGATGGAAACCTATGATAAATTAGACTGGTAATGCAACTGTAATATTCATACATACATTTTAAAGCTGCAGTGTTCTGTGAAATGCTTTAACTTAGGAGTTCCTGGGGGGTGGCGCACAATTGGCTGAGCGCTGCCCGGGTAGGGAGGGCTTAGGTCGGCAGGGGAATCCACGGCTCACCGCGCATCAGCGACCCCTGTGGCCGATAGGGCGCCTGTGGTTCTGCAGTGGAGCCGCCAGATCTGTGTTGTCCTCTGGCACTATAGGTCTGGTGGCATTGCTGTGGATCTGCAGTGCGAAAAATGACGGCTTGGCAGGAGCACGTTTCGGAGGACGCGTGTTCCAGCCTCCGTTTCCCGAGTCGGCGGGGGGGTTGCGAGCGGTGAGCCGAGGATACAGATAATAATTGGGCATGCTAAATTGGGGTGAAAACCGGGGTAAAATAATTGGCGACGACTAAATTAAAAAAAAAAATAATAATAACTTAGCATTGTGATAGATTAGAATCTAGATAAAGTTAAATAGAGCAATAAAAAAATGAAATTCTACGGCAGAGAAGCAATGTAACTGGAATACCAGATTGTTGAAAAATGATAACAAGATTTATATAAATTGTCCCATCTACAGTGTTTTGGGGATGCTACAGTATGCTATATGATTTTCATGTCTTTTAATGTGTAATGTTACATTATATTGAGTTACGGTCAACATAAAGATATAAAGTATTCACAGTTATGGTGCTTTTTTATGTGTAACTGTTGGACATGCAAACTACCCATCTCGATATGTAAATGGTAAATGCATGAGTGGCTATGTTTACTATGGAAAAAAAGAGACTGGCAGACTTTTGGCATACCTTTGTTATACGATAATAACATTTTCGATATACTTGCTTTTTTAGGAGGTTTAGAACAAACCTATATGTGGCTTGAGGTGGGCATCATTCTATTTTAATTGAGGTGGGGCTATGCTAAATTGGTACAGTTTAATGAAAGTTAAAAATAAAATACATTTGGGACATACGGTATAGTAAAATACAAAATAAACTTACTGTTAACCGTACAGCAAATCAAAATAGCACAACATACATACTGTACATAGGTAACCTATTACAATGATTCAGTTCAATGATGTGATGTGTCTATGTATTGTATATTTAGCACACACTGTTCTTGTCTCTGAGGGAGATCTCGCTACTGAAGTCTTCTTTGAAATCTTCTGCTTTTAGCTTGTAGCAGTCTGCCTATTCCAAAGCCATGGTGTTTGTAGGCTATAGCCTGCCCCATTGAACATGGTCCCAATCCTATCACACAGAAAGACTGACATTGAACCATCAATAAAAAGGTTTATAAAGGTGCTTTTTTATCCCTGTATTGTCTGTTGTTTAAGAATACGCAAAATACTACCTATTACAAAAGAGAATATCACACAGGTGAGATATCATCTAAAACAACCACACATTGGAAATGTGAAAAAAACGGCAAGTTATCAAAAGTGCCCAGCCATTTAAAGTGGAGATATCAAAAACACAAGCCAAGTTTCAAGAAACCATTGGGGCAACAACAAATAGGCACAACTGTAAAAGCGGTCGGGGTCAATGTTGCCCCAATTCTTTCTACTAACTTGGCTTCTGTTTTTTATGCAAGTTCGATATGCTTTTATTGTGCCTGAAAAACACAAGCCAAGTTAGTAGAAACAATTGGGGCAATCTTGACCCCCCCCATATATATATATATATATATTATATATATATATATATATATGCATGTTAAATTTGTGTGTGAAAAAGTATGTATGTTCAATGAAAGTGTCATTCATATCAATAAAATGTGCTTGTTACACATAAATAAAATACTTATTTATTTTTTTATTTTAAGTTTGCAATATAAACCCTGTGTGGGAATCGAACCCAAGACATGTTTCCAATGCAGACGCCTTAGCTTTCACGCCACAAAGTTTGTCTTTCCTTTTTACAACATTTGCAAGTAGCATAGTACAGTTACAGTTTTTACACCCCCTTATATAACTTCCCGCCGCTGTCCGGCTCATCAACCAGTCACATCTATGCTCTGCAGCCCCCGAAAACAGCAACACACATTCTCATTCACTCACTCCCCCTTCCCATGCTAAGTAACAACGTGACCCCGTTCCCCTTACAATACATGTAACATAAAAGACAGATGAGACAAAATGAACAGACAACAAGTCCTCCAACAAAGCCATTGTCCGGGTCGTTACAATATATTTTTAAATCTGGAAGTAAAAATATGAAAGCAGAACAACTTTTATGTACAAAAATCTTCACTATAATATACAATTGAACAAGGACTGTTGAGTATTTATTTTCATTTCATACAGTAGTAAATGGCAGTGTTTATATCTGATAGTGAAAAAGAAATAAATAAATATCAAGATAGATAAATAAAGAAATAAATGTCTATTTATGTATTCATTTATTTCAATATTTATTAATGTATTTATTTATTTATGTTTTACTTTTACCAAATATATATGCTATCCTTCAGCATAGCTAATTGTCATTAATTAATGTTCCTTTTTTACCAGTGGGGATCACAAATAGCGTTACTCTCATCAACTTGTATCGAGAGAAGGAACCGTACTTCCTTGCGCCAATAGGGACCACAAATGTTATTTTTTACATTTTGGAGATTTTTCGAGTCATCTCAGAATGATGATGATGACTCGAAAAACCTCCAAAATGTAAAAAATAACAGTCCTGAGAATTCTCAGCTGGCTGACTTCATCTTTCAAAATACTGCTTGTTTTCTCAACCAATCGTGTAGCACTGAACAGTATAACACGCTTGCAGGTTATTGTTTTTATTTAAATCCTACGCATGCCAGACCTCTTTTTAGATTTATATTATATAAAAAATATATGTTTTTGTGCAGGCAAATGTTCCATTTTAAAACAGAAATAAATAATGTAATATAAATGAGTCACAATAAGTATATTTCCATGTTGACAAAACAAGTTAATTGTCATTAAACTCGGATGTCCTGTAATATACACATGCGTGGATAAAACTCCCTGGGGTCTGCAAAAAAATGGGAGGAAAAGAAGGAGAAGGACATATGTACCTTAATTTGGCAACTTATTTCTCTTACTGTATGAGAAGGTATTAACTTTTTTTTTCTACATTTCACATAAGAGTGTTGGGAACTATAAATTAAAAGTGAAATGGTTATTTTGGCTGATTTACTTTTGCTGCGCCAATACCCTGAAAACACGTAAACTATCCTTGCTGTATAGAGTGTCTCTGGCAGTTCTCGCTGATAACTTGGCGCGATGAACTACCGTTCCTCTCAATCATTAGTCTGTGTGGGCTTTTATGAAACAGACTGCAGATATACAGTACAGTAGACATTGACACAGATTACAGATACGTGTGTGCATGTATAACCATCACTGATACAACTATAAACATGTTCTGAAAACAATCCAATTTTAACTTCCATTTTCATGTAATAATATTATTCTAAGATCAATAAAACATGCATACTATTTGGCTCAAGAGAAAAAACTAAGACAAATGAAAAAAGTAACAACTAAAAAGGTTATAACAACACAAACTGTGACTGCTAATATTAAATTAACACTTGTTTTAAAAAAAGAAAAGGTAATTATTTCCCCTCCAGTATTATAAGTTACATCAGGTGGAATAAAAAAAAAAGGAGCAGATCTCAGACAGTGCTAATTGATGCCTGCAATACATGCCAGCTCATCAAAGGTTTCAGAGGTGTTGGACATGTAAATGTTGTGCCTCTTTTAATAATTTCTCTTCATCAAAATTCATGCAGAATGATTTGAAATAGTTCAGGTGTAATTCATGAGCAATGTTACAGGTCATAAGGACCCCACAGAACAAAGGTTAGAAACATTATGGCAATGCAATTACAGTAAAGACTGGATTAGTATGTACTGATAACCACATCTGTGAAAACGGGGTGTTCCAAGTAGACAGCAGTTTAATTGATCTGCCCTGTAATCAGCACTTTTCTTTTTGCCCTAAAACAGCTGGCATATTGATTCCCCAGTTTTTGTAACAACATATACAACTACAACCTGGTATAGTAGTCAAGGACAAGCTTTATACTCCAAATCGTTATTCACAGAACTGTTTTTTTGGGGGGGGCGGGGGGGCAAGCAAAAACTTCCCCAATAATGAAATAGAAATAATCTACTCAGACACTTAAATTATGAGCCTACAAATAATCTTGAGTTTTTTCTATTAGCTTAGAACTTTAATAGAAAATATGTGCTACTGTATCTATTTATCTAACTATCTATGTATGAACATGAAGAATACAAGGGCAGATTTCCTTGCATATACACACACATATGTTAGAACCCCAACCTGAAATAGTCCCCACCTAGATCGGGGTTCATTCAAATTTTTAGAACCCTGAAATCTTTTTGTGTTCGGGGTTGGGTTGTATATAGGTTTTTGATGCCATGGCAACTACACTCACTTATTTTCATTTAAATGTATTAATGTGTTTGTGATGTCATTTACTACCTAGTTAATCAATCTACTATTCCTTTCTATTTAAACCTTCAGGCATCATGGTATTGAGTCTTTATTCATTTATTTGTCTTTATTCTTCTGTACTGTACATTATCTAATTTTCTATTTATTTTAAAACTACAAATTGTAGGTCATTCATGTTATTTTCATTTTTTGTTGATGTATTAACTATTGATTTATTTACTTTTTTATTTCTTATGTTTGATAGGTGATTCTATATTATTTTATATAATGTTGTACCTGTCTCTCCTACATATTTTATTTTGGTTCATTTTTGGCCAAATATACCATAAACAAGGTTGCTAGTTTTGCATGACGGGTTTCTTGCAAATTCACTTTTACCTTTACAAACATAATTGCATACTTTACATGTGTTTTCACAGGTTTTAATGTCCTTTATTGCGTCTATGATCCGATTATGTTTACTGTGGACCAAAATGTCATCTACATTTGCATCCCTAAATATTTTTGTATTCATGTTGTACTATTACTTTAAGGTTTTTTTAAAAGATTTTTCATATTCTAGTGTGCATTGCATTTAAATCTTATAGATAGATAGATAGATAGATAGATCGATAGGTCGATAGATAGATCTATCTGTTAATTTATATTAATTAAATGTATTTATACAGATAGAAAAATACACACAGGTGGAATACCTAATTTACAGGTGTTCAGGTTAATAATAGCGGATATAAGTACGTTTTCACCTGAGAACAAGGCGTTGTTTTTGCAGTACTCTGATATCTCTCTCTCTCTCTCCCTCTCTAATTATTAAAAATAAAAATACAGTAATAATAATAATAATAATAATAATAATAATAATAATAATAATAATAATAATAAAACCACTATTACTATTACATCCCTTAGCTTTATAACTGTTATGACTTCACTGTCAAGCAAGCAATGACTTCCTTCTTCCTTCGTACAAATCTTTACAGAAAAAGTAATTTAAAAAGCTTTTAAAAAAGTACTGTAGACTGGGCAGACAGAGAGAAGTTTCCACAATAATGACATCCATAAAATACCTAAACGGCACTTTTAGTACTAGCCTGAATATGGCATTTTTTGTGCTCTACCACAGCTTAAATGGTTTGATCACAGAGTATAATACTCCGTTGGGTTTATAGAACAATCAATGTTCCATAAAATGATGTATTTATCCAATAGCTGGCTTAGCGGGTACTCGTGTATGACATTGTAGGACTTGCACCGTAAAACTTATCTCACACTACTTCAATAACTTCATCTCATCTATGTCAAGCAATTTGTTTAAGGCTCAGCTTTGACTGAGAGAAAAAAAAAATTGTAATAAAAATTCATGGAATCTGTTTGAGCATGAAAACTGATGGCGCTAGAAAGGTCACATTGCATCTGTGCTCAAAGGGTCAAGGGTCACTTACAGTTCTAACACAGACAGTATATTTCATGCACCATGTAGCAGATAAAGATTGTGTTGAAGAGACTTGTCTCAAGAAGAAACATTAAATGTGTTTAGAAAACGTCTTGCAAATTCACATCTGGCTTTATGGTATCTGTCTTTATATTTGTAGCCATTTTGCTAATGTTTTTTTTTTAATTAAATGATAATTACCAATGTACACCTTCAGTTTCTTGTCAAATACTTGTTTATTAATTTCCTTTTTTTCAGTTTTAACTGCAGTATTGTACAATGGGTTATTGATACACGACCCCTGAACAAAGCAAACGTATTCATTGTTTCTGTTAATTCATTATAAGCCCGTAGGATATATTGCTCATGGAAAATGTATAATATGGTCAATTGAAATAAAAAATTCACTGCACAGAAAATAAACACAAATTGTTTTGAAAGTAAAGAGTGATGCAACAACACACCTGGGTATAATCTTATTTGCTAGCAATTTCATTTGCTTTCAACCATTAATGCTGAAGGGATTTCTAATGCCTACTGATGACAATTTAAAAAACACTCATTCACATTTGCATTGAGTATCAGAGTTACTGAAGTGCTTCCAAAATTCACTCAAAAAGGAGCAGCAGCTTAAGCAAGTAATTATCCCTTCAGAAATCATACGACACACTTTTTCCTTTCACTTTTTATTAATCTGACCTGTCTATTTTCAACGCACAATTCAACTTGTTTGCTTTTCAAATACAAACTTTTTAAAAACCATGATACCCATTTTTCCATTGTTTTCAATTGCATGTCTTTTTTTTTTTTTTTTTTTTTTTTTTACCACTGTACAAGACAAAACACAGTTTAATCACTGTACCGAGACATCATAAAAACAAAACAAAACAAAACAAAAAAAAAAACAAGTTTACAGTAAACAGAACCTGCAGCTGGGCTAAAACACTAACTGTTAGTATTTTAATTATCAGCTAAGCTTTCGGTGGTCAAACATCTGCTCTCAGCCAAACGATAGCAGCTGCTTATGTACACTTAACACAATGTGATTTCCTATAAATATTGGAATGAATCATATGCTCTGCATTTATCATAACTATGTCCCAGACAATCTAACAGGGACGGACCAGGAACACAGCACAATGCAAACCTTTTGGCAACTTGCCACAGAGTGATATCTTCAAAGGGCGAGACTCAAAGACAGCTACAGTAGTTTAGCTTATAAATTGAAAATGTTTAAGGGCTGTTTCAGAGGTCACCATTTTCTAAAATGCAGCTGGTAAGTGCTAACAAAACAACATCTCAGCATTACTTTGAGTGAGACAATAATGCAGAGGCTTCAAGGACAAAAGACAAGAGTACATTATGGACTATAGATCGCAATGGGTTCTTACATCAATACGCTTGTGTGTGGAAGCACACCCGGTTTCCCAAAGACTAAATGATCCTTATTAGATGTTTTAGACACACAAAGGGAGCCTAAAGATGTTGGGCTGAATTCCATCTAAAAAAAACTGTAGCAAAAAAAAAAAAAACACCCAACATTAGTAAAAGTAGTGTATGTCTTTGTCAAAGACTAGTTAAGGAAAGGATAATACTGCAATTAATCCTTGTCCAAACAACTCAAGTGTACATCAGTAAATCACATTTCTTTCTAAATGTTGTTGTGTAGATCAAATCAGTGATATAAACAAAACTCTGCTGGCCTATCTATCTAGCTGTTTGTCTGTTGTACATGTATTTATTGTGTATATCAGCTAATATGTGAGGAGCAATGTCCGAGGACTTTTAGCAATGTCTGAGCACTTTTAAGCACTATGCTGTGCCTTAAATATATCTTATTAGTGGTTAGTTGCATTATTTGTGTTGTTTTAACATCATATTAAATGCGTATTTACCTCTTAAAGACCCAAAACCTGAATAAGATATATCAAAGCTGCTTGTAGAGCCTGTGACACAAGAGCACTGCGGTCACAGACCTCAACGTCATTTTTTCTTCAAGCCTGCTGCAATCACGGACTCAGCGGCCTTGAAGGTTAATGGTTATATTTCTATTTCAGGGAACCAGGGTTATGATAATTGCCTAACGTTCCCTTTCAAGTATGAAATGTAACCATTAATGTACGGGTGAGTGTACCAAAGCAGTCGCAAGGGCAATATTGCACAACGACTGGAATGCTACAAGGCTAAGCCAAGAGGCTGCCTTGTGTGTTACGATATGGAATCCCAGTAACAAGTAGCTGGGGCTAAAAAATTGAGTGAGAAGCTCTATGCCTGTGTTGCAAGGGTTGACTGAGAAGCCGCCCTTAACACTCTAGTTCCAAAACTAGGGTTGTGAGGATCCACGACATTAAGTCTGTAGAACCTAGTAAAGATATAGGAAGTAGCACCCTGGAATAAAGCCCACGAAGTTGCCATGCCCCTGGTGGAATGGGCAGTGAGCTTTTCTGGAGGGGGCAAGTTGGCCAGCTCATAGGCAGGCCTGACCGTCTCTACTTGGACAGCCTCTGCTTAGACAGGGTTTGACCACTGGATTTTGCCCCATAGCAGACAAAAAAATGTTTGGTCTGCCTCCAACTTGTTGTCCTGTCAAGATAATACGCCAGGGCCCTAACTAGGTGGAGCGTATGGAGCTGTCGCTTCCTGTCAGACTGGAAAGGAGATGGATGGAAAGCCTACAATTCTGTAATCTGCCAAGTTTTTAACCTGTAGTACTTTGTATTTAATCACATCCTGATGTAACTATCACTATTTAATCATATCCTGATGTAACTATCACTATTACCTGCTGTATTATTGAATTGTGGTTTGTCAAACTTGTACTTTACTTGAACAAAAGTTATTGTATTTCTTGCTCTTATTGTATTACTTGTATTGTAACGCTTGAAATGTTTTTGCCTACGATTGTAAGTCGCCCTGGATAAGGGCGTCTGCTAAGAAATAAATAATAATAATAATAATAATAATAATTCCACAGACTGGTTGACTGGAATGCCAAGATCATATTCGACATTCGATGGTGTCTTCTGAAAGCATTAGGCAAAGCAATATTATTAAATACTTTATTTTAATTCCTGTAACAATAATACACAGCTACTGGATAGCGATATGTTGTGCTGACTTCACTGAGAATTAAATAAAATCACAAAAAGAGAACCACAAAAAGGTAGAAGGCTATTTCACATGTGGAAGATTACAAAATATATCTAAACAACCCTGTCAGTTTTACTTTCAGTACACCAGATAGCTTGTTAAAAAACAAAGAAATGGGTAGTCACTCAGCATCTTTTAGATTAAACAGAATTTGAAATCACTTTAGAAATAAGCATTTTAAAACAATTGTGCTTTTTAACAAAAAGAAAATGTGCAGTTTTTTTTTTTTTTTTTAAGGTAAACAATATACTCAGGCATTCCCCCTGTGTTATATTAACCAACCTGAATTATTGTTTACTGTTAATTGCTAGTAAATTACATTGTAGATCTGTAAAATATGACTTCAGCTCAAGTGGATTCACAGCTACCAGTTAGCCCTGTGTGATTTTAAATATAATTACTTGTGATGAATTCGAATGCGAACCATTAAAACAAGCCCAGTTGAAACAGGTATTATCATCAATACTTGCCCATTTTAGTCCGAGGTATTCATTAAAACAATACCAAAAATTACATCAGTACAATTAATTAATTAAAAGGGTTACATTATCAGGGTTTAAGAGATACTGTTTTGAAATATCAAGGGGCTGCGTATGGCAGTTTCAACACTTGTGTTGATTCTTATTTTTAATCTGATGTTCATTAAAATTAAATTCTTAAAAGGTGCAGGACAATGAGGTGATTGCTACAGAGAACAGATGATATTAGAAATGTTATGGTGTTTCTGGTAATATGTGGATATCTGCATTGCATGGTTTGACATTTTAATTTCAATAAATATCATGAAATTCACTCTGAAAGTTTGGTAAGAAATCTTTGTTTTGGTTCTGTGGCCTATTTAATATTGTACCATGTTTTTTTTTGTCTTTTAGTACTAGCTGTCTGTAACAATATGAAAGGAACATAAATGTATACTGTATATATTAACATTTGGGTAAATTATCAAAAATCAGTTATATTAATTTGCTACATCATTTTGGCTTCCACCTTCTTCCAGTAACATCTTTTCTTTCTTTAGTTGTATGACAAACTAACATCTTCATATACTGAGTCCATATATACACACCCATATATATATATATATATATATATATATATATATATATATATATATATATATATATATATGCTGCTATACTAGAACCATGGCTGTAAAAAAAAAAAAAAAGGTTTTGGTCATTCAAGTCGCAACTGGTCATAACTGGTTTCAATACAATACAATAAAGTCACAGTACTGACCCAGTACTAATACAAAACACTTGCTCTTACAAAATAAACAATCCACTGGCAAAAAAGAGAATGTATTAAAACTGCATTAGTCCTTCCGTTTGTTTTGTTATGACAGTATTAAATGTAGTATTCAAATACAGTACCATGGAACAGTGTAAAATGTTATTAAAAATATGTAATGTGTAATGGAAATGTGTATGTAACATTTATTCCCCCAGCTACTACAGAATAGTTTAAATTGTTCATTCAGTTAAAAGGCTGAACATTATACTAACATAATAGGGCATTATTGCTCTATGATTAGGTGGAAACTGTGAACAAAACAAAACAAACAAACAAAAAACAAGCCTTGCATTGTATTGTTCTTAAAATGAACCGACAGATATTCATAAAAAATGGCATGCAAAACAATAAAGCCAGTTACCAAGGACAACCTGCCATTTATGACTGTTTTTGGTCCCTCAACCAATAGCAATGAATGCCACGCATAATACTATAAGCACTGCTACACATAGCTGTGAAGCATTAAACAAAATAACTGCTGGTATTCCTGCCTCACACAAAATCACACATTTTTCTGTTATTTCACGTCTACCTGCAGGTACTTTGGAAGCAGAAATAGTACTGGCCACACAGTAACCCCATTTCTGGTACTTTCACGGAAAATATACCAATATCCACAGCGCCCACCTATTCTGCGATGTTATTTAAGGCACATCATGTATGTTTTATGAGTTCCTTTTGAATAGTTTAATGTCATTTAAGCAGTCAAGTGTAGTCAGTGCTGTCAGAAAGAAAAAAAAAACTTTTAGTACAGGAACAATGCAAGAGTATAAGTTTGACAAATCCCATTACACCACGTTGTTTGCAAACCACATTCTGCAGCAGTCTTATGGGAAAAATATATGCAGCTTTAACTGTGTAAAGGTTATACATTTATGTAATATCCTTAGACATATAGTTGACTCTCGCTCATCAGAAGAAGTTGGGACCAAACCATAATAAAAATGCCAAGTTGTCTTTTTTTACTTTTTAGATACTTACATTTCATTAAAAATCTGAATCATTTGAATAAAAAATAGGGACAGCTTTAAATGTTTACACAGCATTATGACACTAAAGTTTCTATATACAGTATTCTATCAGCATGCATTTCCCTATGGTATGGTAATTCACATTATAGCTCAGTTCGTATTACCAGTGTTCGGATTAGCAAGAGTGTTGCATCTAATTTATTTCAATAAAGCTCTATCTTTTTTTTTATAGAAAAGAAAAATATTTATTTGAGATTTAATTCTAGCTGCGACCAAGTCCAAGGTAATACAAAAATAATTACACCAAAATAAACATGTGAACAGTGCTGCTTTTCATTAGAACTGCATTTAAACCTGGCTAGGAGACCTCCATGTAACGATGCAATTATTGATTAGCTTGAATCAATGGAATCCCTGGTGAATATGTTTAAGTGGTAGGATCACTCTTGTAAAGCTGCATCAAGAGAGCAGTCAAAGCTGCACTTACAATCAATTAAATAAATTAGCCCCTTAACCCTGACCAGGCTCAAATAATATGTATCAAAAACACATACTGTATAAAAAGTGAAAATGCATTATAAAAAACATCCGATTTTGGTTTGATCATATTGTGGTATTGTACAACAATCAATAATACTCACACAATAAAATCTCTCAGCCAAGTCATAGCAAATTTGCTGACAGAGGTTTTGAATATTTTTTTTAAAACATTGAAACATCCACACATCCATGCTTGGGAATCTGGTCTTGTAAAGATCATGTCTGGATGATGTGATGAGATTCATCATGAATTATATTTTCAAGCAATAACTTTACATTGACAAGTATTTTAATACACATTTCTGCAGATATCGAGCAGATGACATCCATTTCAGGATTCTTATATCTGGCTTTTTACCTCCTGTATGCATCAACATACTATTACCTTGCATGTTTTAAATATCTTCACAGCATAACTTATTTATTTTCACCGGTATCCAGGAGACATTTTACTTCCTTTATGTATTAATTAATATATTTTTTATTAAATAAATAATCATCCTTTAGCTCCAATCATACTCAATTGGATGTTGATGTTCCAGTAAACATGTGCTTGCTTTTCAAAAACCTGCATGTATAAAAGTTGAGTATGTGCATCTTTTCAAAGCAAACCTACTGTATGTGCCTATGTACACAATTACAAACATGTTTATATCTAAGCCAGTATTAGGATATAATCATTCACATTATTTAGACTGGGTTAAGTGAACATATCTTTTTGGAAGCACCCACAGTATGTGACTGTGGAAATTAAATAAAATTTCAGCACATCAAATATTAATAATTGGTATTATAGCGAGTGATTGTAGGCTTTAAATCAGACTGGGAAGAGGAAGAAGTTACATTACACTCAAATGTCTCTGGCTGTCACTGCGTGTCTAGTGGAAGAATTAATGTAAAGGGCCTCATTCACTAAACAGCGGTGACATGTTTTGCATGCAGTAAGCCCCTTTACTGCGTGCTTTGTACACCTGCTGTATTCACTAACCAGTGTCAGGCAACCTAGCACATGGAAAAAAGCGTGTGGAAAAAGTACCACGTTCGAGTCATTTAAATATAATGAATAATGTTAATGTGTGGAAATGTATGCAAATTACGTCACAAAATACCTGTGTCACTGTGACAAACTCAGAACCGTATTTACCTTTTCTTTCGAGCACCCATATATATATATATATATATATATATTGTAACAGGCATGGCTGGACTGACTCACCATTGCCAACTGTTGGCGAATGGAGTGCCGTGCCTGGAGCCAGCCTCCTACAGATATGTTAATGTACAGCAGAGGATGCTGGGAGTGGGGAATAGGGTAAGGAAAAACTGTTAGAATGGTTGTGTTTTGTTATTAGTTACTGTGAAGTTCCAATATCGTTAAATGTATTACCCTGTGATTGTTATTACCCTTTTGGTGTTATTTGTGTAATATGTGGTTGTCACCTTGAGAGGCGGAGTAGTGCTCTGGGGTGGTGAAGGGCTGTCTATGTGTATGTGTTTGAGTGTGTGGATGGTGCTGACTTGCTGTTAGCTGCCTAATAAACTGCATTGTACCTGAGATCCTTGGTGTGTGTCTCCAGTAATTCCTGTGCTCGCTATAATATACTATAATACAGTGTGTGTAAACCTCATGCATAATTCTGCATGCTGAATTCCGCGCATTGTGACAACTTGCAAATGAATCATTTAGCTCGCTTTATTTGTGCATATAATTAGCTTAGTGAATAGAGTTACTGCTGGTCATTTACCACTGTTTAGTGAATAAGGCCCAAAGTATATTAACACCTTGCTCCTTAATAGCAGTTTTAAGGAAGGGAAGGGTATCACTATCCACAGGGTTTGAAGGTGACAATGCTAAGTAGATAAAAGCAAGTAGCCTGTGTATTGAGGACTTCAGCCAAGTCCCATGGGCTGCCTTCAGCATTCAATCTCAAATTTGCATGGAGTGGGTCACGGATCCAAAACTGGGTAACAATCCGGGGTCAAGTACCTATGGAGAGCTGTTTATGTCAAAGACAAAATATATTTTAATTTTACTAGGATCACTTAAACTGGTATAAATGTAATGAATCATGATGGGGACACACTACTTGTGACAAAGATGACCAATTAAATAAAATTGAATTGCCACAGAAAGATTCTGTCCCAAGGACACACTCTATATGATGAACACTGGATCATTAGTGGGTTTTCGATTGCAATGATAATAATACCTAGGTTTCTAGCTGTGGAATATTAAAGTCTAATAATACATGTAGGCTTTTTAGAGTGGAAATTGCTATTTCTCTCTGCAGATTGTAGAACAACCTGTTCAACCCCAGCCCTTTTTCCACGTTATGATGTTAATATTGGGTCAATAAATCACCCCCCTGGGAAGTTACCGGCAATATCAGTATTGAGGGCAGCAGTATGTAGATCCACCACCATTTAGATACAGTAATCACAAGAGACTGTCTTTGGCTGTGTTCATACTGGGTCCGTTTAGAGGGCTTGGTCCGCACTCGGTAGGGTTCGGTGTGAATAATAAAGTCTGCTTGGGAAATGAACCGTACCGAGTCAACCTAAAGAGGTGGTCTCAGCCCGTTTGGCAAACGCACTTTTCGCAAGCTAAACGTCAATGTGAACAACTGCTGGACTCGGTCCTTTTGCACATAGGAAACAAACTATGCAAGGTAACTCGGAAGTAAACATTTTGTGCATACTTGAGTTCATTTTCAGAGGAAACAAGTAGAGCAAAAAACAAAAAATGTCTTTGGAAACTACATTAGGGTTAACAGACATCCAGTGAAAACTGCGATTGCTACAGTTTCAGCCTTAATTTGTTAAACAGTAAAATTGTTACTCGTCCTGGTTTTGCTATTGTATTTACTTTTTTTTTTTTTATAGTAAGTACAAAACGTAATTTTAATTGTACATGCTCTACAAGTTAATAGCAGAGTAATGCATTAGGTTGTGTTAGTGCCATTCAAAAATAAAATAAACAATTATATGGATTACTTGTTTAATCATTCTGATTATGTGTATACCATGTTTAAATGGTAATAGCTGATCTATTTTTTAAATCTGGCTTTTTGTACATTGAACATATTTTGACTAGATGACAATATAAAGAAAATAATGAGTTGTTATAATCTGCAATAAATTCACCCGATGTTTAATTTTTAAACTATGATTATGTTATTATATGCTGTTATTTTAACGGCTTCAGAAAAAATTCCCCAGTTTTTCACTGTGGAAATCTGGACAGTGGGAGAAACTGAAGCTCTGAAAGAAATTTGGTCAGACACCAAAATCCAAGCCGAACTGATGAAAACTAAATATACCGGTATTCAGTTTTTACTTAAATTGCTTGTTTAATGCCGACAGTAGGAGAACTGTGCAGAATTGCGCAAACTGCATTATTCTCCTACTGTAGGCATTCAATACATGTATTAATTAAATTAGCGAAGTGCTCCTCCATTGCTTTCTTCCACAGCAATATGTAAGAATCTAAAACACGCTATATTAAAAACCGGAGCAATACATCAATAGCTGCCATCTTTCAATATGCCTTGCAGGATATTGTAAACATCCAGTTCACACACCATATAAACGAGCTGAGTTCACTTGAAAACTACATTGTGAACACAAACGGCCTCAGTCCTGAAAAAAATGGAAACAGACCAAAAACACAAACTTTAGTTCGCATCCAAACAAATTCAGTCCCTTTGCTCGCAGATAAGTGTGAACAGCAAGCACATTGATACATTGTTTTAAATGAAACGAACCAGACCGAGTCCGTTTGAAACGGACCCAGTGCAAATGCAGCCTTACTGTCTACTATACTCAATGCTTCTCATGCATTCCAGCATGGTTTAGTCAGGTTTAAATTACTTCCAGAGTTTACACATGTTCAAAGGTTCTCTACCTTTGAAAGTATTTTTTTAATAGACATTACCAAACAAGTGGATGAATGGTATACTCTTTACACTTTAGACATCTGCTTAAA
Organism: Acipenser ruthenus; assembly: GCF_902713425.1. NCBI lineage: Eukaryota > Metazoa > Chordata > Actinopteri > Acipenseriformes > Acipenseridae > Acipenser > Acipenser ruthenus. The sequence goes on from NC_081192.1 coordinate 36,327,930, forward strand.
GTTTGTCTGTAAAGATGTTCTAAGCGAATTTGCATTTGTATGAGCAGTCACAGTTGATTATATTGTCAACACCAGGTTTCTGCATTCTTTGGCCATTTGTTTTAACCCAATACAACTGGATGTAACTATGGCTACTACTGCTACAGCACTGTATGTTGGAAAATGACATCAACATCAATATTCTCTTCAGAAACTGCTGATTGTTAGACCAGGAGTGGAGGACACTTGAAAGACTTCCTCTTTACAAACATCCTCATGGTGATTTAAAGGCACCTTTAAATCACCTTGGTTGTGTTTTGCAATTAATTAAAAAAAACTAATAGTGCTCAAAACATAACCCATAACATTTGAATGTATGACTTTGTGTGGTCTCTTGGTATGGTGTGCAGGATCTATTACCAATAGACTAGTGCAATTATCATAACTGTATGACTGGCAATATTAGCCTTTACAGCAGAATATTTATGGTTAGTAGTCTGGAAGAAGAAACAAAATCAGAAACAATTAAATTACAGATTCAATTCTAATTTTAAAATGAAATGTTTTAAATGTACAGTACCTTAAATACATCACGGAAATCAAAACACCTGCTTTGTGAGCAGTTTACTATTAACACAGTATGTTTGTAGTTTTACCATGCCTTTCCTATGGTTACACTATATTATGCATTTACCATAGTTTACCATGTTTGTTTTAATATGGTTTACCAAACCTCGATGGGCTTTACATTGTATACCTACGCTTGACCATTTTTTCACTGTGCTTTATCAAACTTTAAGGAAAGTGGTCTACTGAATAGTATATTTTCATGACAGAAAATAGAGGAGTTTACTTATTTGATCTATACAGTGGCTGACTTAAATACAACCGTCAATTAAATCACTAGGATCCTCCCTGGCTTTGAACATATTTTTAGACAGAAAAACACTAAAGAGATTCACATGCACTGTTAGATTTTCATAACCATGCACAAATCTCAGTGGTGGTATTTAGGTCCGTCACTGTTTATATCAATTGAAGATATTCCAAAATCTATTCTTTTATTTATTTATTCCGTTACAGTGCCCTTATAAATGCAAGTACGTGACCTATGTTACACTACATTCACTGTTCATCTGATTCTGTGATTGAGAGAATGGAACTCTATACATTGACAACTTGAATATAACAGTCATTTTCCCCACTCGTAACATTTTGTTATAGGTAACTTTACTAAGAAGTTCTTTCTTCTTTAACTGTTTCTGATCACAGGTTAATGACGGACGAACCAAGTCGAACTTGGTTGTTCTGTGATAGTTATTTGTTTCCTTACCAGGACATGAGGCTACAGTCTATTATTCATGATTTTTTTTTTCTTTTTAAAGTAATTACTGTAAAATACTATTAAAAGTACTATATATCTATATATATATATATATATATATATATATATATATATATATATATATATATATATATATATATATATATAAAGGATGACCATTATTTTCTTCCCTTTATTTAATCTATGTAATTCTGATGACTTCAAAAGCAGTATCATATATCACACCTAGCCTTCATTATAGATAATTTCTCCTATTGAAAGGAAAGGCCTCCAAAGACCAGGGTCCACCTCCAATCCCTAGGCGGCACAGATAATAGGCACAAGGCACTTTCTATTGTCATCTTAACGAGAGGCTCTTTATCAGCAGCTTGTCAACAGGAAAGATAAGAGAAGTCCCACAATTTTAAAAGACTTCATCCGATGGATCCACATGTTAATTACTGCACTAATTACGGGGCTTGAATAAAGTATGAAGTAAGCAGCCTATGGGAGGTAAAGACATGAAGCTATGATTGAGAAAATACTGGTTACTGAACTTATCAATGTAAAAACTGACATACCAGTACTGTAACAGTTTAAAGACACTGCAAAGTAAAAGAACGATGACTTTAATGATTAGTATTCCAAATTAAGAATAATACAAAAACTGTTATAGGGCTTTGTTTCACAGATTTTTTTTTCTTTTTTATTATTCAGAAAACCTAATTGCACCCAATAATTTAAAGTGTATCAAGGGCTGACAACAAAATTAGAGAAATCTTAAATGTTCTATTTGTCATGCTGGCAATTAGGTAAAGATTTTGATTAAAACTGCATTTTTCTTTTTTTTTTTGATTGACACCAAACATGTACAACAGTTAGTTAAGCAGGCCTGCCCATTTAGCAATTTTTTATCTTGATTTGTATATTTTACACAAACTACAAATTGGACAGTCTGTACACTGAATTCAATTTTGTCACAGAGCCAATTCAAAGGGCTCATTAAGAATACTATTACAATAAAAAATATAATTAATATGACCTGCTACTATCTTACAAAATCTAATTTCACAGGTGAATGACACTGCAGCCTCCGGAGTCAACGCACCTTACTGTACAAACTGAAAAGCTACCAGACTGTTGAATATTCAGAATCTCTTTTTGTAATGTATTGAAGAATGGACCCAGACCTCCTAATATAATAAAAGTGCTGATATTTTCTGAACAGTCAAGGTCCAGGTTTTGTCTAGAATTAAACAAGGTTTTTAAATGTACAAGCATTTGTATATCATCAAGCAATATATGCAGTTTTCATATAAATTAAACATACTGCTGATTATTGTCATTGTAGGACTACTTATTTACACATTTTAGGAATATTTCTATACACAGGGTGCATGTTAAATAAAAGGTGCACCGTGTAGTCAAGTTATTATTTATCTAGTTTTAAATTTGCAGCTCACTAACTTATCTAATCAACTGCTGCCACCTGTAATGGATAATTCCAACAAGCAAATTCTGTAGCTCACTTAATTGAGAAAATAAAAATGAAAAAATCTTTTCAATATCACATGCTAAGCAAGTACATATATATATATATATATATATATATATATATATATATATATATATATATATGTCTGTCTGTCTGTATGTATGTATGTATGTATGCTATTACAGATAACCTTTCAAATATTTCATTTGCACAAAAAAATGAATTGATCATGTGAGGTAGTTTTAGACAAGTGTTTTTGTCCCACTTGTGTACATATTGAGTCAGTCATAAGATGACTTTTTTTTTATTGTTTTCTCCCCAATTTAGTAATGTCCAATTATTTTTAGGCTGAGACCACCTCTACCACTCCTGCGCTGACTTGGGAGGGGTGAAGACGAACACATGCTGTCCTCTGAAGCGTGTGCTGTCAGCCGCCCGCTTCTTTACACACTGCAGACTCACCATGCAGCCACCCAGAGCTACAGTATCGGAGGACAACACAGCCCTGGGCAGCTTACAGGCAAGTCCGCAGGCGCCCAGCCACCCCCTGGAAGCTCCTGTCCTTGGTCGGCAAAGGAATAGCCTGGACTCGAACCGGCGACGTCCAGACTATAGGGCGCATCCTTTTAAATTCTTTTAGCATATCCTCTTCAGGATCCATGATTAAATCCCTATCAGTAAAGGCAATTCTGAAGCAGCCCAGCTATTTTCCTGTGACTGAAGCCAGCCAATAAATGCTCTTGCTCAGCACAATGGTTTAATGCAAAGGATTTGTGATCTTGTTCTCTTTTGTCCCTTCACTGAAGCCCTAACACAATTACAGTATACAGTGATCCCCTGCTATGTGTGATCTGGATCTAAAAACATGCTGCACATCAAGGCTGAGTTCAGATCCTTGCCTTAAGGCCAAAGCAGGCTCTCAAACGTATGAATTGTTGGGAAAGGTCAACAGAAATGGGCTGCTGTGACAAATAAAGAACACCCACAAAACCAAAGTATATGTTATCACTGGTCAGACGAGAACTTGCTGTTGATCAATCTGAAAAGCTAAATTAGAAAAAAGTGTTCTGATTAAATTAGGTTGAAGCCTGATGTGAATTACAGTTCATGGGAAGTGTCGACTTGCTGGAGAGATGTATGATCTGAGCAGCCAGTGCGTGGGCATGTCAGAGCCAACTTTCTTTATACTGCTGAACTGTCAAATATGCCTCAACCAGGCCTTGGTTTGGCAAACCTCTAAGGGGAGGGGGGCGACATTACAATTCAGTCTCCAATCCCATCTACTGAAATTTCAAAGAGATCAAGGTTATGAATGAGTGTTAGAGTCACCGGTGGCCTAGTAGAGGCACTAGCACGTGGAGTGTGAGGTTAGTCATGCAATCAGATACTTCCTGACTCATATCCTGGTTGCGCAGCATTGTTGATTTTGACTGAGGACTATAGGGAGTGCTGCATTGGCATTTGTGCTCCTGCAGGTTATGAAAGAAGTGTCCCTGGGGATGGTTCACCTCACTGCAAAACAGCAACCTCTGCTTGTGAAAATGAGGTCAGGTCTGGGCCTAGCCTCCAGGGTTTAGTAGCTTGGCAACATCTGTTGCTTAGGTGAAAGGAATGGAGATTGTATTTTAAATACAACTCTAAATAAACTTCTGCATCCTGGTACCTTAAACCAAAGGACCTTCAACAGAATTAAATGGGAGGCAGTGATATTACTGCAAGAGCTAATAAGATGAAAGTGTGTGGATTTTTAAAACCTGGGAAAGCATTCCTTTAATGCATACATGAAAACTGTTTTTTCAATAAATATTTTATTTAGAAATGGCAGGGGGCGGGGGTTGTTTAACTGATTTCTAGCTCTTAGCAGGTTTCACTTTGTGTAAATAAATCAGGATCCTTTTAACTATACACACAAACACTCTTAATCTTGTTATCTTAAAAAAACACCCTTAAAAACAACTACTACTTTTAAAGACATCAAACCGTTTTAGTTTATGTTACACTGTGCTTTAATTTTAAGAGCTAATAATGGAGCCATCAGAGAAATGTTAAGCAACGGCATGCTCTTTTACATCTACGAATCCCTTTATCAAATCCCATGAGGTGTAACTTTGATTACTTCAGTAATTAGCAATGTCAGGTTGTTATATGGATTTACTGGTCAGATTTTGGTTTGAAGTTAATTAGTCTTCTCTCTAAGAACTCTTGATTAATTATGGATATTTAGTTAGGAAAAGAGATGTTAATTATTAATCAAAATTAAATGATCTGGTGTAATTAACCAAAAAATGTTTAATTTGTCTGTCACTGTTTACAGCCGTCTATAAAGTGTTGCATGATAGAATTCAGCTGCATAATCACACATTGCATTTGGGTGTGAAAACATATTTCACTATCTAAATCTTTATCTTGACCTCCAGCTAGAAAGGTTATGGGTTTGTGTGGATTGGTGGTTTTCCATGTGCAGATGTGTGTGTGGCATTTCAAATTTCAACTACTGCATGTATACATTGCATACCTGTAAGTCACCTGATAAAAATGACATTATTATTTAGGGGGGGTACAATGCATCGATGGATCGAATCGTTGGAATAACCATTGATGGATAAAATAACCATCGATGGTTGGAATAAAAAACAAAACTCATCTATCAGTTCATTAATAGGACCGTTTTTTATTAGGACCGGCAAAATTTAAATCTACACTCTTATCCCTTGCCTTTCCTTTGGTTCCTTTAAATAATAATAAAAAAACCTCCCCGCCCACTACGCAGCACGTACATTTTCAGAGTAAGCGTGACAAAAAAAACAAAACCTAGAGAAGAGACTAGAGGTAGGCCGCATTTCAGGATCACATTTTGCAAGTTAAATTGTTGTTTTAACTTAATTTTAAATAATGCTGTCAGACGTTTGGAAGTTTTTTTTACGGAAGAACAAAATGTAAAAGGTAAAATGCGCTGTTTGTGGAGTTTTAATGAGCTTCTGTGGCAAAACCACCAACCTGCGGGATCATTTAGTAAGACAGCACCCGACAAAACACGACAGTGGGTACACAAGTAAAAAACAAAAGGAAGCGACACCTGACAACTTATCTTGGAAAGAAAGTTGATCCAAAAAGCGTCAGAGCAAAAGAAATAACAGGCCTGATAGCGGATGTTGTCACACAAGACATCAGACCTTTAGTATAGTAGAGGGAGCTACGTTTAAAAATCTGATTTCGAATCTTGCTCCGGGCTATGAAATGCCCTGTCGAAAGACAATCTCCAAATTCATTACTCGGGATCACGAACATGCAAAGGAAAAGCTTAGATAGGATTTAAGTCAGGAGTGAAATTCAATGTCCATCACTACCGACGTATGGACAAGCATGACACGAAGCGTTTTTAACAGTCATTACATTAAGCAAAACTAGGAACTTGAGTCAAAAGTATTAGTGACACGAAAATTACATGAGAGACACACAGCTGTGAATTTAGCAGAAGCAATCAATCAGATAAACACAGAGTTTGAAGTGGCCACAAAAGTAATAGCTTGTGTTCATGACAACACGGCCAACGTATGCAGAGCAATGTCTTTGCTTTGTGCAAGCGAGCGTGCTGTGTTACTTAGTGGTAGCATGGCAAGAGTGAGCTGTGCAGGGCACAATATAAATCTCTGCATTCACAAAAGCTTGGAGGATGTACGACAAGTCCATACGTTAGTGGCAGCAGCAAGGAGACTGGTTGCACATTTTAAAAAGAGTTAGACCGAGAACCTCCTGGTTACAAGCCTGTTTCTTTAACCACTAGACAACACAGCCTTGTATACTCAATTACCTAAATGTTTAATACAACTGCCAAATAGTTATATCTTAGTATACACTTCAGAAAGTATATATTTCATACATAACAAGCCTTTAACATGCCTGCTGTAGCCAAATAAAATAAGGCATTTTTGTATTAAAGGTAATGTAAAGTCTCAACTGACAGTTTACAAAAAAAATAAAAATAAATAAAACTCCAGAACATTGACATACTCCACCATCATTTTGTAACCAAGGATACATTTTTGATAATTAATACGTATCTTTCTTTCATGTCCAATTTAACAGTGCTGGTAACAGAAATGTCCAGAAACAGACAGATACAGTATTCATATCTAATTGAATTGCAGCTAAACTGTTTTGGGTGTTGACTGGGTGTTAACTGAATTAATGATACATTTAAACAGCAGATAAAGCCTTCATGCAAACTGCTTCCCTGAGTGACATCATTATTTTATTTTTTTACTTTAGAAAATGTTTTCATATTCCCCTATTTTATACTTAATTAAAATGAACCAAGTCTCAGTACCATACTGAGTGAGAAGAGTTAAGGCTCAGATGAATAATCAAGCACATCAATGTCCTAGAACGTACCTTGCTAATACACACTCGAAACAAGAATCTGTTTATATTACCTCTAGATCATTCTGACAATATTTATTCTCTATTTACCTAAACGAGGCAATATGATGATATTTATCACTCAGAAGGGCTAAATATAGAATTTTCTGAGCACTCTCAGTACCATAGTGGGAGGTTTTGCTCTAATCTACATCTTTAAACTGACAAGCTGGATAATTCCTAATGAATGCCTCTTTTCATCTGGATGTCTGTGTGTATTTGACAGTATAAATATTTAGCAATATCGGAGTCAGCTTGTGATTTTACCCAGATGGACTGATTGATGTCTTGGCCCTGATGCTGCCAAAGACGATCCGTGGAGTTATATAAGCAATTCCTTTCTTACTTCCTAAACAGTAATTAGGTGGCTAAAGGCAGGAGCCCAACATAGTAGACATGCTTTTGGTATCAGCTGACATCTTGTGAAAGCTAAATAAAAGAAGTACTTAAAATATTACCACTTAGCTTGCACATAAATCGTGCGATCCACATGTTCACTCTGAAAAGAAACCTTAAGTTTTGTTGACTGTAATGTAACATTTGCCTAACAAAGGATTTAATTCCAGCAATCCAGTCAACTCAAATTCACCTTGAGAAAAATACCATTCTGCTTTTTTACATGCCCAGACATGAATATTATTTTTGGCTGAATGGAGGTCTATTGTAAATGTGTTGATTGGTTTTATTCAAAACTGATTATAACAACAACAACAACAACAACAACAACAACAACAACAACAATAAAATCGTTCTTCCAAGGGAAGGTTATGGCCTGTTGTTACAGTACGGGAGATTCTGTCTAGGTGGCAGGGACGTCACATGCTGGGAAAACATATCTCACACCCTCTACTGGGGCACTCTGGTAATTTAATCTGGAATTATATTCCATTCCAGGCCTTTTGGAAGTTAACTCAGACTGCCAACTGTGATAATTCAGTAACATCTTTCATATTTTGGTACTGAACTTCCACATTGAGAAAGTATTCTCACTGTGAAACTTATTGAAGTTTTTTATTTATTCAATTTATCTACTCGTCTACCTCTTAAGTGGTGATTACCAAGCCTTCCAAAAACATTATTATGGTAACTTTACACAAGGCTTTAAAAAAATGTTTTAAATAGTATAATAGCTTTCTTTCTTTCATTTAAATGATTTTATCCCTGATTTTCCCCCCAATTCAGAATGCCCAATCATTTTCCCCCTCACCACAGTCATTCCCCACAAAGCTCAGGAGAACAGAAGGCTCAGTGTGTGTGTGTGTGTGTGTGTGTGTGTGTGTGTGTGTGTGTCCCGATCACATAACCAAGAAAGTTTAATCTTTTACACCCAGTAACTCGAGAGCAGATGTCAGCGAGCTACTGGCCTTTGGAGGATAAGGGGCAGCCCTGCAGGTGTCCACCCAAACCCACTAGGCATCTGGCTTGCAGGGTCTGCTGTAGCACGATAAGGAGAAACAGCCCCTGCCGGTTTTACCTCCCTAACCCACAGTAATGCCAGAACCAATGCAACGCTCTCTCTGGAATGCCCAGCGAAGACTGGCAACTTCACACAGCCAGGACGCGAACCTGCGCTCCCGACTGTATAACTCACCATGCTTTTACCAAGTGAGCCACTTGGGGACCCATTCTCCATGATTTCTCAGTTTAGTTTTCCATATTATATTTTCACTTAGACTGGTGAAATTGGATCAAAATGTAAAACCATAATTTAAATAAGGAAATACAATGGGGACATCTTTTTTTTTCCAGGCTTTAATAAAAATAATTATTATCAATATTTTGGATGGGGGCGTGGTTCTCTGAAATAGAAATATTAACCATCACTAATGGGTTATTCCCCTTTAAGAACCCAAGAACTGAAAAGCATTATGCCAACAAACTCTCACGAGAGTGCATGATGCAATGTGAGTTGCCCCGACAAAAGCACATTGCAGCCATTTGCAAATTCTCTTTTTACTTTTGAGTCTCGCGGCTCCGCAGCGACTGCGAAGACTGATGGTTAATATTTCTATTTCAGAGAACCAGGGTTATGATAATAACCTAACGTTCTCTTTCAAGTACGAAATATTAACCATCACTAATGGGTAAGTATACCCAATCTGTTGTGAGGACAGGCGCAAGACTCTTATGAGTTAACCGCGCTAGCAGTCCTACAAGGTGACAAGTCACTTACCGATCAATCCTTAGTTGAGGGGACGGCCTCTGAGGCAGCCCTCAACACCCTTGATCCAAACCCGGGACACAGCGGATCCACGATGTTCATCCTGTAGAACCTCGTGAACGTGTGGGGGGTCGCTCACACCGCTGCATTGCATATGTCCATGACAGATGCACCCTGGAACATCGCCCAAGAAGTGGCCTGCCCTCTAGTGGAATGGCCAGTGATCTTCTCCACCTAGACAGGCGCTGTTTAGACAGAGCCTGGCCTTGGGACTGAGAACCGTAGCAAAGGGTTGCTCCGATTGGCGCCAACCTTTTGTCCTCTCCACATAGTACGCCAGCGCTCTGACAGGGCATAGCGTGTGGAGCATTCTGTCTCTGTCGGACTGGAAAGGAGGAGGGTGAAAAGCCTCCAACTCCATCGACTGATTGATATGGAAAGCCGAAATATTCTTTGTCAAAAACGCAGGGTTGGTCCGGAGTGTCACTCGTGACCACCCCTTCGCAAAATATAAACAGGCTTTGGCGACAGATAGTGCCTGCAGCTCACTTACTCACTTAGCAGAAGTGACTGTCAACAAAAAAGCTGTCTTAAAAGACAAAAGCTTTAGCTCTGCGGAATGCATGGGCTCAAAAGATGGTTTCGTCAGTGCATTCAGCACGACATTCAACCGCCAGTGAGGAACAACGTCCTTATTTATTATTATTTGTTTATTTAGCAGATGCCTTTATCCAAGGCGACTTACAGAGACTAGGGTGTATGAACTATGCATCAGCTGCAGTCACTTACAATTACGTCTCACCCGAAAGACGGAGCACAAGGAGGTTAAGTAACTTGCTCAGGGTCACACAATGAGTCAGTGGCTGAGGTGGGATTTGAACCGGGGACCTCCTGGTTACAAGCCCATTTCTTTAACCACTGGACCACACATCCTTCCTTGGAGGACGGAGTCTCTTAGCTCCCTTCAAAAACTGTCCCGCCAGGAAATGTGCTCCTGGGGAGACTGAATCTATCTTCACATGGCAAGCGGAAATAGCTGCCAGGTAGACTTTCAGAGTAGAAGGGCTCTTCCCATCATCCAGCAGGTCTTGCAAAAACTGCAAGATCACTGCCATCGGGCATGTCGTGGGATCCTCTCCCTTCGACAGACACCATGTCTGAAAAACGCCCTACTTGTAGCCATAGTGGGAACGAGTGGAGGCAGCCTTAGCATTCTGTAGTGTCACTCACCCTATTAGTCAAACCCAGACGGCTCAAATGGAACCGCTCAGGGGCCAAACCCCGAGCTGTAGGCTCAATGGGTCGTAATGCCACAGACCGCCCTGCGCCTGGCTGAGCAGGTCGCGGCGACTGGGCAACTGCCAAGGCTGTCCGCACAAGAGCTGTATCAGTGAGGCAAACCAGGCTCTCTTGGGCCAGTGAGGTGCTACTAGTAGGACTGTGGCCCTGTCCTGTCTGATCTTCTCCAGACACAGCGGTAGCAAGGCTATCGGCAGAAACGCATATAGTGGACGCGATGGCCACCGGTGAGCCAATGCGTCAACCCCTAGACACCCTTCGTCTCTTCTTATGGAGAATCACAGGGTGCAATGTGTCGACTCCTGGGAGGCAAAAAGGTCGATCTCTGCTCTCCCAAACCGCACGTGTCTCTGCCTGATCTCCTCTAGAAAGAACTGAAGGGTGAGAAACACTGCTTGCAATTCTAGAAGATTTATGTGTTGGCCCCACCACGGAGGCCGCCATAGCCCTTGTGCACCCCGACCATTCCACACTCCACCCCAACTGTGGTTGGAGGCGTCGGTGGTAACAACTTCTCTTCTCGTGACCGCTCCCAGCCTGACGCCTAGGCGTAGGTGGGTCGGTTGTTTCCACCAAGAGAGAGTCCGGAGACAATATCGGGACACTGTCACCAAACGGTTGCGGTTCAGCATTGGGTGAGGGACCATCCTTTGAAACCAGGCCTGGAGGGGCCACATATACAGGAGGCCTAGGGGAAGGGATTGAGAGGCTGCTGCCATCAGCCATCAGAAGCTTCTGGAATGTCACCACTCTCTACTCTGCCTAACTGGAATAGGTCTAGGCAGGCTGATATGCTTGACACCCTGTCGTCCGACAGCACTGCTGTCATGGACTGGGAGTCCAGACTCAGACCCAAGTAGAGCTCTACTTGAGCTGGCATCAATTGACTTTTCGCATGATTCACCTTCAGACCTAGTCTGGATAGGTGATCAGTGACAAGTTCCGTGTGTTGCTGTGCCTGACCTGGCGACTCAATGAGCATAAATGAGCCAGTCGTCCAGGTAGCTTAGAAACTACCAGTCTCAGAGTGGCCAGGATAGCATCCATGCATTTCGTGAAAACGCGTGGCGCTAGGGATAGGCCGAACGTACACGGAACTCGTAGCCCTTCCCTTGAAAGGCGAACCGAAGATACTTCTGGTGCCCTGGTTTTATGGGAATGTGGAAGTAGGCGTCCTGCAAGTCCACTGTCGTGAACCAGTCGCCCAGCCTGATGAACTGCAACAGCTGTCGCAAGGTCAACATCTTGAACCGCCTGCGGCTCAGATACAGGTTGACCTGTCTGAGACCGAGGATCGGTCTAAGGCCGCCATCCCGTTTGGGCACCAGAAAGTATTTGGAGTAGAACCCCCCGACCATGTCGGAGGGTGGTAAGATGCAAATAGCCTGCTTCTGCAGGAGGGTTTTTAGCTCCTGAGCCAGTGAGTCGTTGGCTTGGGGGTCCTTGACCAGTGTATGGACCACCCCCAGAAAGGGGGGTGGTCCATGGCTGAATTGTAAGGAGTACCCCCGACATATAGTGGTGAGCACCCACGAATCGCGGGTGCACTGGCCCCAGTACTCTAGATGGGCTTTGGAGAAGGGGCCCTGGGCCTGTGGCAGCAAATTCCTAGGGCTGTTGCTTCGGTTTAGGCGCCTGTGGTTTCTTATTAGGCGCATTGCGCTGGAACCGCCTTTGCCTACCGCGCCCTCGGCCTGTCCTACCAGTCGCCGCAGGAGAGTCCCGTGGACTGCCCTGAGGCTGCCATTGTGGCCGAGGCGGTGGTCTCTGATACCACTGCTTCTTAGGCGGTGGTGCCGGCTTAGGGGCAAGGTCACTGAACGCCTTTGTTGCTTCCCTTGCCGCTTTGGACCGAAGCAACAAGTCATCCACTGCAGGGCCAAATGTATGACCTGGTGTGATGGGCGCATCCAGCAGAGCAGCTTTGTTACTCTCTGTCAGCCTGGCTTGAGAAAGCCACAGCTGACGGCGCGCAGCCACCAATGCTGCCATACTCCACCCTGTTGCTTGGCTCAGAAGCTTAGCTAGCGGTAGCAACATTCGGGAGATCAGCTACAGCTCCTCTGTCTGATTGAGGGTAAGTCCCCCCTCAGCAGCGGAGCTCCAAATGTAGCTCTGGTAAGCCACCAAACATGTATTGTAGTTGCCCAACCGGGCAACGAAGGCATCAACGGAGTAAGCCTTCAGAAGGACCTCCGTAACACGACATTGCTTGTTCGGACAAGCAGCATCTTTGGACAGCAGCGCAAGGTTCGCTGGCTGTGCCAAGGCTGGAATAGTTGACCCGACAGAGGGAAACTGGACCAAACCTATTTTATCCCCCTCGTGAACCCTATAGGTCTTACCCGACCGAGGGACTGCAGGGGCTGTGGCCAGGTGTTGCCACGATGAGGTCAGTTCCTGCCAAAAATCTGGGTGGTGCCAGTTCTGGCGGCGGAGGGGGGGAGAGAGAAGCCACTTGTGAAGGTGGAGCACCACAGCAAGGTCTTACACCACAGCAGGTGCCTGCACTGGCAGAGACCACTCCTGCAACAACTGGGTCAAAGTTGACTGCTGTTGCTGGAACATCTCACACATACACAGCCAGCGGTCCGATGATCAGGACCTGTGCCTTCTCTTCTTACTCTTCGGGGAAGGAGAAGAAGCAGGAGAGGAAGAGGATGAGGAGGAAGAAGAAGGACTCCTCCTCCTGTGCTTCCTGGAGGCGGACTCTTTGGAGCCACGTGCCCTGGGACCACGCTCAGCTGAGCGTGGTCTCTGGCTAAGCTCCCTGGAATGACTGGAATGGAGCTCCCTGGAGCAGCGCTCTCCAGAAATCCGCTCCCTAGATCGCCCCCTACTGCTAACAGCTGCCTCCATAGGAGGTAACTGTGTCGGGGTAATGGAGCTATCACTCGACTGGCGCATAAGCCTGGAACATAGTGATCGCTTGCTGAAAACAGCGCACTGCGCACAAAAGGCAGGGTCCGCCAGAGCTCGCTCTGCGTGTTCCTGACCTAAACAGCGCACACATCTTTCGTGGCCATCAGCTGCTGGCAGCTTGGCGCCATAGTAAATGCAACCGTGAAACATATTAGTGTAGGTACCAAGACATTGGTATCAACAGACTTAGTAAAAACTAGTCTGGGTACCCAATGTAAAGTATTACCTACAGTTAGCTTGGTACTGAACCTGGTACTGAGCGTTTGTTCTAGGTACTGTGGGATTTGGTACCAACAGACTCAGTATAACTAGTCTGGGTACCAATAAAATATTATTGGTATGAAGTCTAACCAGTTAGCCTGGTACCAAACCTGGTACCGAATGTCAGTTCTGGGTACCGTTGGTATCAACAGACCTGGTATGAACCAGTCTGGGTACCAAATACAAATACCTACCGTCGGTACTGAAGGGTAGTGAAAAACGCGTTAGCGTCAGTACCGAAGCGTATGCAAATGCGGTAGCGCAGGACACCGAAGCGTATGCAAATGTGGTAGTGTCAGTACCGAAGCGTATGCAAATGTGGTAGCGCAGGGTACTGAAGTGTATGCAAACGCGGAAGCGTCAGTACCGAAGCGTATGCAAATGCGGTGCCGAAGCGTATGCAAACGCGGTACCGTCAGTACCGAGCGTATGAAAACGCGGTACTGTCTCAATATAGAATAATAACTCAAAGGCTGTGTCAACTCTGGTACCAAGGTACAAAGAAGAAAAAACACAAACCTTGCGCTAATGCGCAACAGCAGCAGCCAGCAATCCCACAAAAAGCAGGAGATCTCACGAAGAGATGCACGCCGACTAACTGTGTAACAGTACTACACTTTCAAAGGTTGCGTCAGCTCTGGTACAGAGGTACAAGAAGAAAAAACGCTAACCTTGTGCTAATGCACAACAGCAGCCAGCAATCCCACAAAAAAGCAGATCTCACGAAGAGATGCACGCTAGCTAGCTGTACAGTCAAGAAGACTGTGTAACTGTGGAATGAGCAGCACGAATACTACACTCAGTAGATCCACAGTTACAGGTTATCCTCATCGATCCAGTTTTCTGTAAGATAAAGAAAAACAAGGGAAAGGGCATACAGTAATGTAAAACAACACTGAATACACAAAAAATAATATAGAACAACAAAACTATCTCAACCGGGATAGAACGTTTTTTTGTTTTTTTTTACTGGAACAGAGCCCTGTCCAGAGGAGAGTTATCTGCCATAACAGTGAACTAAACCCGGGGGAGGGAGAACGCAAGTCGCAGGCTCCCGCTGGCTCACTGCCAGTTCAGGCTGACTAGATCAGAAACTCGGCAATAAATAATAAATATTTTAAACAACGGGAGTGAACGTGAGTAAAACAAGGCAATACTACTAAGTAATACTTAGCTCAGATGCTTTCACTCTTAGTGAAAAAGGAAAAAGAGAATTTGCAAATGGCTGCAATGTGCTTTTGTCGGGGCAACTCACATTGCGTCTTGCACTCTAGCGAGAGTTTGTTGGCATAATGCTTTTCAGTTCTTGGGTTCTTAAAGGGGAATAATCCATTAGTGATGGTTAATATTTCGTACTTGAAAGAGAACTACATGGTTTATTTTATTTTAAGTTATGTTTGCATCATTTGTCAATATTGGGTTACTATATATTTTTACAGTAATACTCCCCAAACACTGGGAATGCTACTGTAAAAATAAATCAACCAATCAATATCTAGTAAAACTTAACTGTAAAAATAATTGAAGACACTAATTCAGTGTACTGTCTCCATGCAACAGAAACCTGAGTCAAAGTACCTCAATATAGCTAGATATATATCCTGAAAATATGAAGTCAGAACCTCAAATGGTCTCCGAGATATGAGGCTATGAAAGTGTTATGACGGAAGCTTTGTACAATTAAATGGTTTAAGACAGGGGTTTTCAACCGGGTATATGCATACCGCTGGGGGTACTTCTAAGGGTCATAGGGGGTACGCAGGACGACTCAGAAATGCACAAATAAAAATTAAAAGAATACTCTGGAATATTGGTGAAGCAGGCGTCTGGCGATTGTGCCAGGAGAGCGTTCTGTGCTGCTCATGATCTTTGCTGTTTTATACTTGTCGTATCAGTGAAGTCAGTGTTTCTGCATTTTTTTGAAGCATAAATGCTCCGGTATACATAAATAGTAATCACAATCCTCATACGTTCACGGTTTTTGTTTTATTTATTACCGAGGCTGCATTTTAGTAACAGCAACAGCGGCTACTTGCAAAAAGAAAACAAAGGAAGAAAACAAGAGTCTACAGAAAGTGCAACGCGACAAAGTTATAGAGAGTCCTGTTGGATATTTTTTTTATAACAAAAGTTTATCATTGTTAGTTATTATAGTTTTATATTGAGGTTAATGTTTTTGATGTTGTAAACATTTTAAATGGCACACATATGCTAAGGTGGGAAGTAAATGGTAACGTGATAAACATTAACAGTGCAGACTTTTGTATTATTTATTTATTTAATGACTTTGCCGAATAGAAAGTGAATACAAGTGCTTCCAAAGAGATTCCTAAATACTGTCTTTTAATTCTGTGCATCCAAAGACATGTAATTACGTTTTAAGAATGAAGCCTACTGTTTGGTCTTAAACCAGCAGTTTGTAAGTCCCAGACTGTTGTGAAAAAATATATATATTAAATAAACTGGAAAAAATAAATGTGTTAATCAGATTATTCTCGCTTTTATTGCAACTATGGTACCATTCAGTGAGTGAAAATTATAAATTGTACTTGAGCTGAAACCTCCCAAAAGAAAGGGTGCAGTTTTAAAAAAAAAAGTTGAAACCCCTTGTTTAAGAGATATTAGCAGCTAAAGTATGGACTGATTATTTAGCTTTTCTTTATAGTACAGGTTAATAGTGAACAATTGGAAAGCATAGTGTATTATTTTTGTCAGGTGCATTAAAGACAGCTTGTTTAATAAAGGGATCCAAATGAGCTATCATTTATATTCTACTTATCCAGGCTGTAAATTGTAAGATTCACACTTTCAGTTTCACCTGATATTTGACAAGAAACCATGCTCAAGACTTTCAGTATAAATCTGTGCTACTGTCATATAATTTAATTCTGTTTGTAATGCATGAATATTCATATGGGTAGGTGGCTTGTATAGTAGAGCTACTGAACATGGTATTAAAGTAGGTTAAAAACATTTAGAAAATCCTTAACCTGGATGAGACACAAACCAATTTTCATTGGAAAGCAAAATGTTAAGTTAAAATGTATTTTAATTTGGTTTTAAAATAATTTACCATATA
Source organism: Acipenser ruthenus (assembly GCF_902713425.1). Lineage (NCBI taxonomy): Eukaryota > Metazoa > Chordata > Actinopteri > Acipenseriformes > Acipenseridae > Acipenser > Acipenser ruthenus. The sequence goes on from NC_081192.1 coordinate 36,344,869, forward strand.
GGTTCTTACTATATAATGTTGATAATTGTGAAACAGTAAACTTTGTGTAATACATTTGCATACCGACATCTGTTATAATTCGGCATGATTTTGGGGTCCCGACCAAATCCTATTGAAATGAACAGTGTGATACCCTCTATGATACAGAACCTGTCTCCGGGAATTATTTTTACGTCTCTCTTCTGCCTAAATTCAATGTAAATCTGACTGTGCAGTCTGGTACCGGTCATGTGATTTTTCATTTCTATGTTTAAGCCCAGTATACCCCGCCCAATTGTTCAATAGCAAATAAATGTTTAAACTTCCACACGAGGGGCTATCTCTTGAAAGAAAATTTGCACTTATCAAAAAAACTGAACGTTTACCAAAACCATTACTAAAATAGGCAAACCGTTTCAGACATTCAGAAAAGAAAATATGCCTACTGTACCTAAAACCAACACAGAGAACATCTTAACAAATACAGTAATTTAAACAATTACATAAATAATATAAAACGTCTCGTATTTTTAGCCAAAGCCAAAATGAGACATAAATACGCATAACATAACAAAATACGCATAACTAGTAAAAACTATTAGTGATTATATTAATATCACATATAATTTGTGTAAAAACACAATAAAATGTGTGAGGGCAGTGCCTTTGTGCCCTCGGAGGTGGGCCATGACACAGGCTCAGAGAGCAGCTTTGGTATATCTTATTCGTGTCTCTACAAGGTAAATACCTATACAGGAATGGTTACATTTCATACTTGAAAGGAAACTGTTTATTAGATCTACTTAGTAATAAATGTGTTATTGACCAGATATGGAGTGCTAGGCCCTCAAGCGCAATCCAATGGCCTGCTCACTCGATTATTATGTACTGCACCCTCAATCCGTCAAGCTGCATTGAGTCAATTAGGCAGTGTTTCAGAGCTAGAGCACATTTTTTTTAATATATTAATGTTTGCAAGAGGAGTAAACATTCATATTGCACTGCATTAGAAGTAAAACGCTTCTATAAATAACATTCAGAAAGTACATGACAGACATTAGCTTCCAGGTTACTGAGAGGAATGACAGGGCCACGATAGGCAAACTTTCAAATAAACTGCATTGTTTTACAAAATATGTCATTTGGAAAAAATGTATTAACTATAATCAGCCAAAATGGTGTGATTCATTGCTTAATTTCAGGGTGCCAGGCTATAAATTTTTTCAGGCCTGCCACAACTAATTTCAACAGCAGCAAGCTGGATGACAAATGAAATTTCCAAGTGGCAAAAGTGAAAAGCTTACATCTTTCTTTCACGGCTGGATATTACTTACTCTAATGATGTATAATAGCCTGCAACTACACTTAACCTGTGTATTAAATGGCAGATAAAAAAAAATGTTTTCCATGGTTTTTCTGTGATGAAAACAGCAAATCATTTGGAGACACCCCAAACCGGTTTTTAACACTGGTGTTGCCTATTTTCTACCTCACAGGAGGAATTATCGTGTCTCCCTATCTTTGAACAAGATGGTGTTTGTAATACCTAAAACCTCTTTTATTTAATGCCGTGGGTATCTTGGGCTGGATAAGCAAAGACATGCTTGGCTGAGGGAGGCCTACATATGAAATAATCTGCATGGAAGCAAACAGTCTATATAAGTTTTATTTTATTATATATATATATTATCAACAGCCAATACAACAACTCTGGACAAACTAAAACAGCATTGTAATGCTTCATAAAACAGCTCCCATATGTAATTATAAATGCCAGTTGTTTCTGAGACGGAGTATCATTTTATTCCAGATGAATATTATATGACCCTATATTTGAAATGCAAACTTGATTTCATTCATGTGCATAAAGTCTCCTGTTTCAGATCAGATTGTCACAGACAGTATTTATGTCCTGTGGTCTTGGCTGTGTAAACTCTGCAACCTTTCTCGTTAAGTATCACTTCCTTTAAAATTTAAAACAGTAGCATGGATGAGTTCAATGGCAAGATCTACTTTCAGTACAGAACCTAGATGAACATTTTTGTATGAATTCACATTCACAGTATGCATAGCAATAAGAAAAAAAAGAAACTAGTATACACAGCATTACAAAAATCTGAACACATTTTCTTTTTGCAGTACACAGTATTGAATTCTTCTGACCACAGACCTGTACTTAAGCTTTTCCAAGGTCAGCAATAGTATAGCACTCGATCAGAATGCTAATGTTTCTATCATTGACTCTCAACCACCCTCAACCTCTTATAATACCATAATACCATGTACTAACACATGCTTATCAGAATCTAAAATGTTCACCACCAGGACCAGATTATTTTGTTGGCTGCATACAAAAATCGACAATGGAGATAAGAGAAATGGGCAATTACTAAGAACTATCAATAACAGAAAAAAAATATATATCTCTACCTTGTAAAAATATATAGAATACACCTTTTGTTTTACAGCAGATGTCAGAAAAGACTTTCTATAATGGATACAAGCTTGAAAATATACTGTCCTTATGAAGTGAGTTTTGGATATATCTGATTAGGTCTCCTGCCGCAATACAATGTATTCCACTTTTGCCAAAGGGCCAGCTATTATTATTAACATCATTTGTCTGAATCATTACTCTGCACCTTGGTTCAGCAAACACTATGAAGATGGCATGGTAATAAATGACCGCAGGAAACTTTACGGCTTCAGCCTGTTTTTATCTGCCACCTCTCCACCGTCAGCTCCATCTTTCTGAGAAGCTTTGAATCCCCAAAAGGGACGGGGTGTCCATTTGTTTTCCACTAGGTTACCACTCTGTCTATTGTTGTTTGCACTAAAGGGGACAAATTCAATTCATTCTTATGACAGTGAGGAAAAAAAAAAAGATTGCCCAAGAGAAAAGAAAGTTTCAGAATATGGGCTAGAATGTGCAGCATCAAGACGTCTATGAAGGAGGTTTTTCAAAAAATGCTATTTTGGGTGCAGAAGATTTGTTGGTTATAGAGGTCAAAATAATTACATTAGATTTTATTGGAAGAAATCATTGATCCTAATGTTGACATTTAAGAAGAAATCACTTGTTTTCTTGTGATGTGATGCTTAAAAGTATTGTATGCCAAATAATGATTTCTATTACAGTTAATGGAAATGTAACTGTCATACTGTTGCCAGTTACTTTCATCTTAACATGAAATACTAAAATATTATTATCACAGCCAATTAAACTTGCAGCATCATCCTGATCATTTGAGGAAATTTGTATCAACAAACAAGAACTTGCAATGAGCAGCTAACACAGTGAAATCCTACCTGTAAACACAGCAAACATTCGAAAGCCTTCTCAAACGTTATCTTACAGATACTGGAATATTGGGCATTCCTTTTCTGTAGTTTTGCATAATTATGATATTATTGGTCATAAGTCATTAGGCCCGATTTGTCCACTGTGTGCAAAATCAGGATTGTCAACATTGCAATTTTGTTTTTACTGACATACAAACTTAAAGTGGCTTTTTTTTTACTGACACTGTATTTTTTTACTGACGTCATTAAAAAAAAAAAATCAGAAGCAATAAAATTAATGATAAAAGAGGCTGTTTTTATGTACGTTTTCTTTGGGTCTTATTTACTTCTTATGGTCATACATGGACTGCAGACTGGATCATTTGCTTTGTTGATCTGAAGCTAGTGCTGTTTTTAACAGCAGTCTTGATAGTCAGAATTCGATCCAGAATGTCTGTAGACAGTTGATTTCTTAAGTCTGTTTTTTTGGGTCATCCTAAGAGTTAAAATTATAAGATATGTATGTAGTCTGCATCCTCCCCCTTTATCTGTTTTCTTTTATTACGAGTGTGTTAAAAATGAATATATATTACAGCTCCCTTTGATGCTATACCAAGCATCACCTTCAAAGCCGACATTAACTGAAACAGCTTTCTTATGTGAAACAAATACTAACTAAATTACTGTTAAACATTATAAAGGCACATTTGTCTTGTTAAACTTACAGACTTCTTTCCTTTGTTAGCCAGTATTATTTATATATATATATATATATATATATATATATATATATATATATATATATATTATATAGCACACTGAATTGAATATTGTTGAACTGTTGGAATTTACATTTACTGGATCGGAGGATGACCCAAGCCCCAGTGCATTTAAAAAAATAACTTTTTTAAACAAAAGAAACATATGTGGCAGGGCAGAACCCTGCTGGTAAATGTCTTTTTTTTATGATTTGGAAATGTATGTCATTTTTTTAGTTTAATGTAGATTGGCAGGGGTAATGTTTGCATCGGTTCTCTGCCAGACTACATGCTGGTCGGCAGCTAATGATTTATTACAAATTGGCTGTTGACCACTCATGTTAAAAATCTCGTGCAGAATGTGGCCATCTCCGGACTGAATGATTACTAATTCGGAGATGGCAACGTGTATAAAAGCACAGCAGAGAGGAAGAACAGGTGAGAGACAGAAGGAGATAAAGATTAAAAGAAAGAAATTAACAATTACTACTCTTTGGTATTTTGTGTTTGCGACTGTTTTTGTTATTTTGGCTCTGTGAGCTGTGGTTTGTAAAAGTGTCAGATTTACAGTGTTTTCACGTTTTTTTTTTTAAATTATTATTAGCTGTAAACAAGTTCTTGTGTTATGTTTGTTTCTCTGTGCTGCTGAAAATGTCTCCGCTGTTTAAAAATGAATTGCCTGTCTTGGTGACGTTACACAAAAAAACAAACAAGCAGGCAGTGTAATTGAATTCCTCCCCTATCTAATGATATGTGTAAACAAACTCTATTGCAAATTATGGTGGCCCAGCAAGTCAAAGAAATGAAGTGCGTTTTTTATCGCGTTTACTCGATCACGGGCCCAGAATGGCACTTCAGTATGACTGGGTTTTCACGACCACAAGCTTTTTGTTGTGTTGCTTAGAACTGCGTAACTGAATTTTGGGAGTTGTTTATGGACCACCTGGAGTTTACTCACGGACCACAGGTTGGGAACCACTGCTCTAAACCCTTCTAAAAAGACTGCTCAAAGCCACTGAAAAATGGTTTGTTCATAAAATCAAGCACACACAAATGAGATACACACGTTCATTTATGGTATCGCTGTGTATGTACAATTAACAGTTGAAGAAGCAAAAGTATGTCATTTGGACACTTTTTTTTTTAAACAGATGATTTAATGTGTCTGATTCTCATCATGTTCTAATTTCCCCCGTTTTACATAATTAAATGTCTTCCTTAATAAACTCAATCAAAAGATATTCATTTTTGGCAGTTTTTGGTTAGCTTCTGTTGGATAGGACTGCAGCTTGTCATTGTGTAGTGTCGAATGTATCTTTTTACTAACATGGAATTTTTAATGACAGTTTAATGAAGGATACATTCCATTTTCTTCATAATGCTTAATTATCCCGACAATTACCAACTACTTAAAGCTACTATTGTCACAGTAATGACATTTTAGGACACAGGCAGTTTGTGCGAGTCACAGTGTCTTAAAAGATCAGAGCTCCATCTTAGGTCTTAGGTGAGCTAGAAACCAGGAAAAAAAGCTGATTAATGTTCCATAGTGTTTTTGATTTTAGAGTTGCCTCTATGCAAGCAATAATTTAGTGTTTCCAAAAACTTAAGCAACACACATTTTAACATGAGAAAACAACCAAACCTAAGTCAATGCTTGTAAATACTTACATGTTTGGCTCAACCATCGGTCTTACGATAAAGTATATCTATAACAACTTGAAATGGCCACACAATCGGAAAGTTACAAAACCAGAAGGTGTTTGTTGTGGACAATCATATTTTGGACCAATTTGGCATTAGAAATATTTTTTGAAATTTCCTATCATCTCCAAAGATTTGTAAGTGCTGTCGTATGTGCACTAGAAAACAACGCATCATCAAAGAAAAATGTAGTTTTTAAACAAATACCTCGACTTTTATTTATTTATTTATTTATTTTTTTGGAGGAAACCATTGATAAGAAAAAAAGTTTAATTTTGTATTTACATTTCTCAATATTGTAGTAGGTCTCTTCAGTTCCTTTACCATGTTATAGTTGAGGAAGTGTTTCAGCATCATGTTATACTCCTTGACCTCTTTCCTTCAGTTGTCTCTTTATGTCTGACCTTCGTATTTATTTAAATACACTTATAATGCAGTCAGCTAGAAATGATCAGGTTGCTTCAAACTAGCTCTCAAGAAATCAAAGCTTCAGTTGACATTGGAAGAAGTCAATGAATCTCAAAATTCCTGTTTAATTTCCAGGCTCCAAATCACTTTCATTTTAGTGGGCAACTTCTTACAACAGGTTAATGTCTCCAGTAGACAGTGCAGTAATAAGGTTGGAGTACACAAAACATTTATTTGTATTACTATTTTTAAATTGTGTAACTAATAGGATTGCATTACTCTTACCACTCAATGTATCATGCATTAATCTGTAACAAACACACAGTAATCAAGATAATTGTTATTTAAATTGCATAAGATGAACATGACTCTTTTGTGAAAGTCTGACTATCCCAGATATGAGTAAAAAAAATAACAATAAAAAAATAAAAAAATATAACAATTGGTTGTTGATAAAACTAATTGCCCGAAAAGGATTAGAAAATATAAATGCACAGCTAAAACCGATGAGCTTTAACTGACCATGTTGCACATGCATATTTTATTTTAGTTCAACTAACTAAAAAAAAAAAAAAAAAAAAATACAAATCCTGTGAATCCCCATGAAGCTTACCATATGAACTGTCACATTAATAACACTATGTTCATATTCAAATTTCTGTCTAAAGCTAAAGAAAGATTGAATACCCTGCTGTTGCCTGGCCAAGATTGAAGATGTGTCTCATTGACATTGTTAAAAGTTTATGAAAATATATGAATTCTCAAATGTTACTGGATACGCACCTTCAACTCACTGCAGTTCTATAAGAAATCACTCTTTTAATCAAAATGATTGAATACCACAAGGTTAGATGCAGTGATTAAAAAAAAAATACATCAGTTAAAACTCAAAAAACTTGCTTTCAGCAAATTTTTGCTAAATGGTACATACTTGCATTTTAAGGTGTTAATTTGTGCACATCATACTTAAAACAGATATCAAGGGAAACTACCATCAAGTTAAGACATATGGCAGCAAATATATATATATATATATATGTTTTTCATAACAGCTGTTGACTATGGCCGCATATGTAAACTTGATAACTAAAGTGACATATACGCAAATCATCTGCTTGTTTATTAACAATTGGAGATTTACTGTTCACATGAGGGCAAATTATTTAAAATGATAAGGCTTTGTCCTGTCAAAACTGGAATCAAATCTAGATTCAGTAAGTATGAGTTGTTTGAGGATGTGGGCATTTTCAAATAGTTATTGAAACAGATGGTGTTTTTTTGCTAATTCTGCCTCTGTTCTGAGAACTTGATGCCTTACATCTGCAGAGAGTGAAATAAATTGTGTCACTGACAGCACGTCAGCTTTCTTAAAATGTTTCAATCATTTTCACACCACATTCCTGAAAACATCTGTCGTTTCCACCTCAGCCTTTTAAAAAGTCTTTACTTGCTTTGTGTTTTTTATTTATTTATTTATTTATTTATTTTTACTGGTGCTTGTCATTGTACAAGATAAAGGATTCATCTACTTACAAAAAAGGTTTTAAAATTCAATATTACATACATAATATGGCTATCACATAAACACTTATGGAAACAATGTTGCTCTACAACATAACAAAATGTCTGAAAATCTAATGTTTTAACGGTAAACAGCATATATCATAAAGAAAATAGAAAACAACAGAGTGTGTAAAGCTGTAATTCCGTCTCGCCTTTATGAAATTGTATAACATTATCATACACTTACTCCCTATCTCTCACTCTAGTTTAATCAATCCTATAACATTGTTCTTATTTCCCCATATGGTTATCATATTAGCCTTCATAATGTCCCTTGACTTTCACAACAATCTAAATAATAGTACAGTAGAACCCCGTTAATCCATGCAGAGTGGGACTGATTTGAGCCCAAATTAGTGAAAAACACAGATAAGCCAAAATTGAGTTTACTGTTTGGGAAATCCCTGCGCTATTAATTGAAAACTTGAAAAATGCAATACAAATAAAATATAATGTGCCAACAATGGTCATAATATATACTGTACATAATCAGTGTTGTTCAGAGGCAGAGAGAGCTGGTTTAAAAAAGTCACTGATCTTGCTCTGCATCTATAATTGTTGTAACTGCTCTTCATATTCAGAGTGCCAGGCTAACAGAGTCTTAAGTCTGCTTTCTGCTCGCTTGTCATTGGTTTCACTAACTACAATACAGTACTGTCTGTTGGCTTGCACTATACTGTACCCAATTTAATTGAATTAAATGAAATCATTGCCGTCCTCCTCCGCACAGATACACTGATTTCCGCACTAATAAAGCATGAGAATACCATCTTCCATATAGATCAGATGATTTCTGCACTAATACATTTTGATAATGTACTGTATTAATCTGCATAGATTATCGAAATACGAATTACTGAAACATGGATTAAAGGGAGTCTACTGTATTGTAACTACACTAGCTGATAATAGCATGTTCCCTTTGACCTGCTATAAAATGGGTTCCTGTGAAGCTGAAATAAAATATGAATAAAGCCTCCCCACATGTGTGTTTACATGTGTGACAGATGCACCCTGGAATAAAGCCCACGAAGTTGCCATGCCCCTGGTGGAATGGGCAGTGTGTAGCTTATCTGGGAGGGGGCAAGTTGGCCTGCTTATTGGCAGCCCTGGCTGTGTCTGCTATCCATTTGGACAGCCTCTGTTTAGCCCTATAGCAGACCAAAAATTCTGCTATTCCCTATTTCAGGGAACCAGGGTTATGATACTAACCTAACATTCCCTTTCAAATACTTTCAAGTAGGCAATCTTGACTGTCTCCACGATCCAACTGGACAGCCTCTGTTTTGATAGGGCTTGACCTTGGTTCTTAGCTCCAAAGCATATAAACGGTTGCTCAGATTGCCGCCAACTTTTTGTCCTGTCAACATAATATGCTAATGCCCTAACCGGACAAAGCATATGGAGCCGACGCTCCTCGTCTGACTGTAATGGTGGAGGATGAAAAGCCTCCAATTCCACCGACTGATTGATATGGAAGGTCGATAGGCATTTGGGCACAAAGGCCGGACTTGTACGGAGCATGACCTTAGTCCTAGACTCCGTAAAAAACAAACAAGCTTTTGCCACTGAAAATGACAGCATCTCATTCATGCGTCTAGTAGAGGTGATGGCAAGTAAAAACGCTGCCTTCACAGACAGGTATTTAAGCTCTGTAGAGGTTCAAAGGGTGGTTTCGTGAGTGCATGCAGCACCACATTCAACCGCCACTAGGAACTTTGTCCTTCTAAGGAGGCCGAAGCCTCTGTGCCCCTTTCAGACAGAAAGTGAGCCCCTGGGGACTGAGTTAATTTTAACATGGCAAGCCGAGATGGCCGCCAAGTAAACCTTCAGAGTCGATGGGGACTCAAAAAGGTCTTGCAAAAACTGTAGAATGACTGGCATGGGGCAAGTTGTGGGATCAACCTGACGTGCCAAACACCAAGTTTGGAACACGCCCACTTGCATCAATACTGACAGGCGTGTTGAAGCAGCTCTCGCATTCAATATGACTCTCTCTGACAAGCCTAACTTGCTGAACCGGAGCTGGAAGAAACTCTGCAAGGCCAGAAAAACTGCGTGCAGCTCCAGGACGTTTATGTGTAGCCCCACCCAAGGGGGTTGCCACACACCTTGCGCTCCTCGTCCATTCCACACAGTGCCCCAGCCTGAGCCGTGGTGATCCATGGTGATCACCTCTTGCCTGATGATACTGCCTAACGCCACACCTAGATACAGGTGAGCTGGCTGTTTCCACCACGAGAGGGCCTCCATACAGTGTCGGGATGCTGAAAGGCGGAGGGGATGATTCACCCTGCGATTGAACCACGCTTCGAGAGGGCGCATGCGGAGAAGACCCAATGGAAGGGTCTGGGATGCTACTACCATCAGGCCCAGAAGCCTCTGGAAGGTGACGACCTCCCTTGACACACCGGGCTGAAACAGCCTCAGGCACGTGTGGAGCCTCTGGATTCTGTCCTCTGACAGAGTGGCGATCATGCTGCTTGAGTTCAAGCAGGTTCCAAGGTAGATGGTATTCTGGGACGGTACGAGCTGGCTTTTTGACAAGTTCACCATCAGGCCGAGCCTGTCGAGGTGAGCGGTCACCAGTTCCGTGTGCGCTACTGCCTGCGCTGGAGACTCGGGACATATGAGTCGTCCAGGTAGTTGAGCACTGATGCCTTGTAGTCTCAGAGGGGCCAGGATAGCCTGCATGCACTTTGAAAAGGTGCGAGGGGCTAGAGAAAGGCCGAAAGGCAGAACACGGAACTCGTAAGCAGTCCCTTGAAAGGAGAACCGCAGATATTTCCTGTGGCTGGGTCTTATCGGAACATGGAAGTATGCGTCTTTCAGGTTCACTGTAGTGACAGACCGCAAGAGCTGTTTCATTGTCAGTATCTTGAACTTCCTGCGCCTCAAGAACAGATTGAGCTGTCTCTGGTTGAGAATGGGCTGCAGGCCGCCGTCCCTTTTTGGCACCAGGAAGTACCTGGAATAAAACCCTGACTTCAGGTCGGAGGAGTCTATTACCTGAATAGCCCTTCTTTGTAACAGGGTCTTCCCCTCTTGGAACACCACCAGGGCGTCTTGAGGGTTGGAGACAGAAGTCATAACCACTTCCAAAAAGGTGGGAGGGTCCTATTTGAACTGGAGTGAGTAGCCAAGCTGTATTGTGGTGAGCACCCAGATGTCCATGGTGCTTGACCGCCAGTAATCCAGTTGGCTCCTTGAATAAGGGCCCTGGAACTGTGGCAGCAAACCCCTACAACTGCTGCTGAGCCGCTGGTGGTTTCGTCGTTGCTTTTTGTGCATAAAGCAGTCGGCCGTATTGGCGGCGGTGCCCCCTCTGTGTCTGGCTGCCCTATGGTTGGGAGCCCCCGGCCTGCAGGCACTGTTGGCCGCTGAATCTGGGGCTGCTGAGCCCTAGGACGCCAAAACGCCGTTTGCTTCCTGGCTTGAGGAGACTTTCTGGGCAGGAAGTGAACCACCTCTTTGGTGGATTCGTGCGCCTTCTGAGAGCTCAGCAAAAGTTTGTCTACCGCTGGACCAAATGTACGGCCTGGTGTGACTGGGGCATCCAAAAAGGATGTCTTGTCCCCATCAGGCACTTGTGCCTGAGAGAGCCAAAGCTGCCGTCGAGCAGCTATCAGTGCTGTGAGGCCTCAGCCAAGAGACTGTCCATTGTATTTGGACAGCTGCAGCAGATAACCAGGTTCAACTTCCTCTAGAGTCCGCTGGGGGGGGCTGTGATTTCACTGACGAGCTCTGTACAAGCGTCGACTGGTACGCCACCAGGATGCTCGTGTAGTTACCCAGCCGGGTAGCTAGAGCTTTTTTAACATCGCCTCCATGGCTTTGCACTTTGTTAGGGCACGACACATCTTTGGAAAGGACTGCCAGATGTGTGCCTTGTACAAGGGAGGCAATGGATGCTGCTACAGGAGGAAAGTGGCCAAGCCCCAACTCGTGGACCCAATATAACAGGTCAGCAGCCCTGGGGACGGCCATCGAGAGGAAGGGCCTGTCAAAAATAGAGCATTTCGGCTTGGGCTCCTCAGGCCACGGCACTTCCAGTGCTGTGGTGGCTCTTTTCAATAAAACTGTGAGCTCTGCGGAGAGGGGAGAGGCGCTTGTGGCTCGTCCTCCTCCAGCTCCTCCAGTTGAGGTTCCTCTAGCTCCTCAGGAGTTCCCGAGGCAGCCGGGTCGCTCAGGGAATGGCGACGGCTAGTCTTCCTATGCCTCGGGGAGAGGATGAGGTTGATGTCGAAGACCTCGAGGGGCTTCTGCCTCTGTTGTTTTTTGACTGGAGCACGCAGTGATGAGGGAGACATATCCTTCTGAGAGGAGGTCGAGGGAGCAGGGTCTGCAAAACACTTGTGCCTGCACTCGACCGAATGCCTGGTGAGCACTGCACAGGCCTCACAAAGGCATAATCCTCGAATGCCTGCTGAGCATGCTCAGCACCAAGACACCACACATATTGATTGTGCTTATCCTCTGAAGGGATAGGTTTCTTGTAGGTTGCGTAAGAATGGAACCCAGGCATCGTTGCAGCAAGACTGTAGTAATGCACACGGGTGGTAACACGGTGCGGTGCATGGTATTGAATACGGCAAAACGCGGTAGGGAATGCACGGTACGGTATGGTGCGATACGGTGCACAGTGTATTACAGTGCATGGAGGCACAGTATGATACGGTATGGTACGTGCATGGTGCAGTGCACGGTGAGGTGCGGTGCACGGATACATGGTACGGTACGGTGCACGGTACTGTACAGTGCATGGAGGCAAGGCACGATACGGCACACGGTTGACACTGGCAGGGCCTAAGCGAACTGCGCATGACCAAGGCAGCAACACAGGGATGCAATGCAAGAACCTGAGAGCGCCTGCTTACAGCTCTCTCCCACTGACAAGCCTTCACAAAGTGGTGCTGAAGCTGCCCGCTATTGTGGCATGGGCAGCAGAGCAAAGCTCTCTAACTGTTGGGCTACAGCCAGCAAGTTAGTCTGTGCAGCCCAAGAGCTAACACAGTGCCTGTCCAGGAGTGCTGGCTTGCAAGCAAGTCTGAGCCCAGACTGCTGCGACTGCTTAAGCAGTAAGCCACGTGCACAGCACCTGGAATAAAAAAAGGGAAAAACACAAATACAGCAGTTTCAACCACAATATATATTTAAACATAGTTTAACTTCACAATATGCTTGTAAAAAACAAGACTAATAAAACTCCAGATGGAGTTAAGGTAGAAAAGAGAGAATAAATAATATTAATAAAACTGTGTCACCGATCTGTGGGTGCAGGAGCAGGCAAGCCCGCTGCTGCCACTGGCCAGAAGGCCACGAAAACAGACTCACGGTAAAAAACACAATTAAATTATTTAAACAATTTTTTGCCTCAGCGGTTTATCCCCAAGGGGAAAAACAAGCAGAAATAAAATAAGACAGGCTTATCTGACTGCTTCTGGTTGGAGAAAGCGAATTTTCACTCTCTCGAACACTGGGTCACTCTCTGTGTAAGCTGAAAACGATGAAATAGAAAATGCTGCTGAGCGCCGTCCTGCACACAGTTTTGTCTTTTGTAGGGGCAGAGACAGGCGTACTGACATCACGGACATAAGACGCAGCTTTGGTGGAGTGTTCAGTTGAATCGGGTGTAAACCCATTGTGTAATGAAAAAATGTTGTACTTGAAAGGGAACCATTGTCCTGGCCTCTGTAAAAATAAAGAATTGCAATAGAGGATGCCTGCATTTCACTCACCCATTTTGCAGAGGTGATAGCAAGCAAGAAAGATGCTTTGAGCAATAAATACTTCAACTCATCTGAATGCATGGGCTCAAACATGGCATTAAGCACCATTTTTAACCTCCAGTGAGGAACAATGTTCTTCATAGGTGGCCGAAGCCGCCAAGCCCCTTTAAAAAATTGGTCCGCCAGGAAGTGAGCACCTGGGCAATCCGAAATGGCTGCCAGATAAACCTTTAACATGGAGGGGGATTTCACCTTGTCAAACAGGTCGTGCAAAAACTGCAGTATAACTTCCATGGGACAGACCCACGAGGCAGGCCCTACGCCTGAAAGACACCTCACTTGTACCCTTACTGGGAACGCCTCGACGCTGATCTGGCACTTTGTAGGGTGTCAATAACCCTATTGTACAGACCCAGACAGCTCAGATGCAGCCGCTCAGGAGCCAGTCCCAGAGCTGCAGGTTCCATGGGTCGGGATGCAGTAAAGTCCCCCGTGTCTGACTGAGCAGGTCGCGGCACTTGGGCAGTCTCCACGGCTGGCCGTTCATGAGCTGCAATAAGGGGCTACTAGGAGCACCTTGGCTCGGTCCTACCTGACTTTCTTCAGTCACAGTGCCAAGGCATCTACTGCCAGTGGGTCCCTGCCTCCTATTATGAAGAACCAGAAAGAACAGTGGGTTGCTTCCTAGAAGGCAAAGAGAACTATCTCTGCTCTCCCGAACCTCTCCCAAATGAGGCTCACTACCTCAGGATGAAGCCTCCACTCTGATGCACTGGGAACTCCTTGAGAGGACGTCCCCCGCCCAGTTTGTCACACCGGGCAGATGTACTGCCCGCAGTGAGAAGAGGTTCTCTTGAGACTCCGGCCGTCCTGGTGGTTGATGTAAGCCACCACTGTTGTGTTGTCTGTTGGGGCAAGCACATGTCTCCCTCGAACCTCCTGCAGATCTAAAACACTGATGTGGAGACCATGCCAAGGGGGGTTCCACACACCTTGTGCCCCCCCTGCCATTCCACACAGCACCCCAGCCCAGCCTGTACACGTCCGTGGTGACGACCCCCCTTCTGGTGACACTGCCCAGCGCTACGCCAAGGCATAGATGATCAAGAGGGTCAAGGGTCTTTTTTTCGAAAACAGTACATAATGCACTACTTCAAAACATAAATAACTATAATACAATAAACTATTTAAATAACATATGTATTTAGCCTACATACCTTTCTAACCTGTACAGTCCACACAATATACACGTTTCTTTACTTTCCCTGGGCATTTACCGCACACTGCCCTTCCACAACCGGCGCAGACATCCAAAGTTTTGTTGTCATTGCATTTTGTAACCTGGCACTGTTTCCTCTTGCGTGTGGGTGCAGCGGCTGCAGCACTGAAGGCGCATCTGCCTCTGCCCTTTTCTGATCCATATGTGCTTGCCAAAGCTCCATGGCTAACTGCAAGATGAAGTCCCTCCTGCTGTAGTTTTCCCTGGTACATTCCTTGTACAAAACATACGCATTGATGGCTACCAGGTCCAAAATGTCATAAAGTATAGCCACAGGCCACCGACGAGATCTGTCTTTGACCGAGTACTGTCATGCCATCTGGTCCAGCACATCCACACCAAACTTTGTGGCATTGTAGTATTCCACTGTCTCAGGCTTTTTTTTTTTTGCCATTGGTTCTGATCGCCACTGTGTTGTGCATAGAGCTCAAAATGAACCTGCAATGCTATACACAGGGGGGTACCTATGACTCAGAGAGGCGTGTTTTTCAAGCACTCAAAGAATGTAGACAGGTAGATGACACTTGATCACAGGACTGATTGTATTGAAAAGGACAGGTGATTCTATTGAAAAGGGCAGGCAGGATTATAGGCTATATTTGATAAATAAATATGTATTGAAATAACCGGTTAAAATGACCGGTTTTGGCACTTCTAGGTAAACATGCTTATAATTGTCAATTTCTTGCAAATATGTGCCTCAAATGCCGTCAGTATATCTAACATATATATTTAGGAAAAGTCATGAACGGGCATGTGCATTACATTCTGGAATGCAGAGTAACTTAAATTTAAAAACCCAAAATGGTCAAATTGACGAGCTTGGTGCTTCTAGTATTAAAATAAAGTGGAAACATTTTGCAGAACAAAACGTTACCCCCCACCCACATATCCCCCCCATCCCCCCCCCATCCCCCAGGCAACAATGAGCATGGATTACCTGCCTGGTTTTAAATCTCTTGAGAGAGCATATTAAAAGTTCTAAAATAAACACTTGCTTTCCCACACATCGGTCATTTGAACCCTATTATTTTGATAGCGTAAAACAACTGCAGAGGTTTCAAAATCTGTAAAGCCTGTCACATTACAAAAACATGTCTCTTTAAACAAAATATTAAATATCAGTAATTGATGTGATAAATCTAATGTTTTTTGAGGGGGGGGGGTTGCTAGGGTTCTTTTAATGAGAACTTCAGTAGTTAATTTGAAATTATTCTCTGCTGTTATGCCATGCTGAAAAGCCTTTCCATTATCTGCAGTCAGTCATAGGAGACAGATAAATTACTGAGCTGTCAATCTGACCCTCAAATAAAGGGATTCAGGGATTGATCAATAAAGAAATCCACTGCAATACCTCCCAGTGATTGTTTGAATAAATCAGTATTCTACGTTGCTATCATTAACACTTTTAGTTAGTGCTGGGACAAATATCCGAATATTCAAACTTACATTTTTTGACATGTATACAAAAATCAGATGTTCGTATTCACTACAAGTGACAAAAATACCTCGCACTTATTTACAGTTTCAAAAAATGGCAAATGAAAAAGAGCTCTGTGTGATTTGAGATTAATATATATAACAAACACAGAATCAAAAATTTTAGACAGCAAAAAGTTATGGCTTGCTTAAACAATACCCAACTTCCTGAAAATGTTATGTAGTGATTTTTATATAGACTATACATATATATATATATATATATATATATATATATATATATATATATATATATATATATATATATATATATATATATATCTTTTTTGTTGCAACTTTCTTTTATGTGTAATAAAGGAGAACCAAAATGGTGAGTTTTTTTCCTTCACTTTACAACGCCATTTCCACGTTTGTTTTATTTGAAGTGTTAAAGCTAAATTTCAGTTTTCGTTTGCTTGTTCAGCTACAAAAAGGCACAAGTAAATCTCATGTTATTTATGAAAATGTGTCGATGGCCACTGTTTACTGTGAAGAAACGGCAATGACAAGGAATGAAAAAAATAAATAAAATGCGTTGTCAACTTTATGTACTACTTATTTCGGGAATAAAAAACGTTTAACTTGAACTGCTATTTGGCATCCTTTGTTTTATAGTTAATTCACTGGGGTAAAGTAAGTCTTACTATTATTTCTCTATTTTAATGTGTTACATATTGTAAGGTCTTGCTGTAAAATAAAGGCGCGCGCACACACACACACAGGGCCACAGCCATGCCCCCTGCCTTGAAAAACAAACAAATATTCAAACAAATATTTAAATTATTAGCGAATAGCCGAATATGAAAATCCTGCGTTCATTCCAGCACTACTTCCAGTGCTTGTTTTATCATGTCATCAGATCAAAGCTGTGTGTTTATTTTATTTTATTTTTTTACTTTTTGCAGTACAAACTACTGTTATAAAAAATTGCCCAGTGCCATATTTCTTTATAAGGAATCTCTGGTTTATATCGCTAAAGTACAATTTTAGGTTGTGCGTTTTAAAGAGCACTGGGTGTTCTCAATTCTCAAGGAGCTGCATATCACTTTGTTGATTAGATAGAGCATAGTGACATATCGGTTGTATGCAATGACTGATGAAGAATGACCAAATAACTGAGTTGAGAAGTTTTCCTCAGATCATTCCCCATGAGTAGTACATAAGCTATTTCTACAACATGATTTTAGCTCAGTATTCTTAAAATGTATTCTTGTATTGTGTATTATTTAAAAAATGACTATTTTTTATACCTCAGTGTTAATACTCTGCAATGTCCAGTAAAACAGATTTAGGATATTTTTCAGGCCGTACAAGCAGGCAACAGGCACTGGTATGGTAAAACGATAAGATAAGCTGGGGCTACATGTCTGACTCCTTGGTTTGGTTGTGACAACAAAACAATGCATACAAATTCTGTATTTTTAGACAATTTACTTTGTCATCTTCAGCTGGTTTCAGAGACCCCTGATTAGCACTAGGACTGCATCATGTTAATTTACGTAAGGTAGTCCAAGATCTAAGAGTGCTAATATGGGTCTGTGAAACCAGCCGCTTGTGTTGAGGACCAGGCTATTTTATAAAAGATGATAAAAGAGAGATTCCACTTGAATGCTGTTTTATAGTATCTGCAGGATGTTCCAGAAAGGATTCAAAATATTCCATAGGATTTGGTCAAACATGTTTTTTTTAATTGAATTAGAAAAAAAAACAGGATGTATTATTTTATACAACTGCAGGTTATTTGCTCTTACAGTACTGTGCAAAAGTTTTAGGCAGGTGTGAAAAAATGCTGTAAAGTAAGAATGCTTTCAAAAATAGACATGTTAATAGTTTATATTTATCAATTAACAAAATGCAAAGTGAGTGAACAGAAGAAAAATCTACATCAAATCAATATTTGGTGTGACCACCCTTTGCCTTCAAAACAGCATCAATTCTTCTAGGTACACTTGCACACAGTTTTTGAAGGAACTCGGCAGGTAGGTTGGCCCAAACATCTTGGAGAACTAACCACAGTTCTTCTGTGGATTTAAGCAGCCTGAGTTGCTTCTCTCTCTTCATGTAATCCCAGACAGACTCGATGATGTTGAGATCAGGGCTCTGTGGGGGCCATACCATCACTTCCAGGACTCCTTGTTCTTCTTTACGCTGAAGATAGTTCTTAATGACTTTCGCTGTATGTTTGGGGTCGTTGTCATGCTGCAGAATAAATTTGGGGCCAATCAGATGCCTCCCTGATGGTATTGCATGATGGATAAATACCTGCCTGTACTTCTCAGCATTGAGGAGACCATTAATTCTGACCAAATCCCCAACTCCATTTGCAGAAATGCAGCCCCAAACTTGCAAGGAACCTCCACCATGCTTCACTGTTGCCTATAGACACTCATTCGTGTACCGCTCTCCAGCCCTTCGGCGAACAAACTGCCTTCTGCTACAGCCAAATAGTTCAAATTTTGACTCATCAGTCCAGAGCACCTGCTGCCATTTTTCTGCACCCCAGTTCCTGTGTTTTCGTGCATAGTTGAGTCGCTTGGCCTTGTTTCCACGTCGGAGGTATGGCTTTTTGGCCGCAAGTCTTCCATGAAGGCCACTTCTGACCAGACTTCTCCGGACAGTAGATGGGTGTACCAGGGTCCCACTGTTTTCTTCCAATTCTGAGCTGATGGCACTGCTGGACATCTTCCGATTGCGAAGGGAAGTAAGCATGATGTGTCTTTCATCTGCTGCAGTAAGTTTCCTTGGCCGACCACTGCGTCTACGGTCCTCAACGTTGCCCGTTTCTTTGTGCTTCTTCAAAAGAGCTTGGACAGCACATCTGGAAACCCCTGTCTGCCTTGAAATTTCTGCCTGGGAGAGACCTTGCTGATGCAGTATAACTACCTTGTGTCTTGTTGCTGTGCTCAGTCTTGCCATGGTGTATGACTTTTGACAGTAAACTGTCTTCAGCAACCTCACCTTGTTAGCTGAGTTTGGCTGTTCCTCACCCAGTTTTATTCCTCCTACACAGCTGTTTCTGTTTCAGTTAATGATTGTGTTTCAACCTACATATTGAATTGATGATCATTAGCACCTGTTTGGTATAATTGTTTAATCATACACCTGACTATATGCCTACAAAATCCCTGACTTTGTGCAAGTGTACCTAGAAGAATTGATGCTGTTTTGAAGGCAAAGGGTGGTCACACCAAATATGGATTTGATTTAGATTTTTCTTCTGTTCACTCACTTTGCATTTAGTTAATTGATAAATATAATCTGTTAACATGTCTATTTTTGAAAGCATTCTTACTTTACAGTATTTTTTCACACCTGCCTAAAACTTTTGCACAGTACTGTAAGTTTTAAAGAAAATATATATTTTTTTATAGCAGACACAGAAAAGAGTTTATAGCAAACATAGAAAAAGAAAAACGACATGTAATGTAGAATACAACAATAGATATTTGGAAGTTTCCTCAACAGGAGTCGTTGGTGTTAACTCACAGAGGTTAATATGATTGCAAATGTAAAATTCATGACTGGAAAATGTCATGTTTTCTTTGTTACAGGCTAGTAAAGAAACAATTAGTGTAGACCTCCCTACCATCTCCCGCAATCAATAGACTGCAGTTCTTTTATAAGGCTATTGACCAATTGATGCGATTCATCCTTACCCTTATCAGACAAACCACAAACCTTGCTGAGGATTACAAGTTCTTGCACATTATCCTCGCCTTTCTTTCGAAACAAATGTAGCAGATAGCACTGCATATTTAACCACTCTTCCGGAGGTATTGCTGCGAATCTGATCTATTCCATCAAGTAAAGATGCTGTCAGTGCTTGGGAATGATATTCTTTTAAAACAATAAGCTGTGAATTGCATTCATTTTCTCAGTGATTCACCGACTGTGCTGCAGACATTTACACGTGACAGATGGGATGGAAATCCTCTTTTTCTTTAGGAAGCTGGTCCAAGAAACACAAGTAATACTTGTTTCTCATGTACTTAACCATTTTAAAACAAAAACAGGATGTCCTGTTGACTTCTTATCAGTTGCTAGTAATTTAACAGTTAACTTATATATATATATATATATATATATATATATATATATATATATATATATATATATATATATATATATATATATGTGTGTGTATGTATGTATATATATATATATATATATATATATATATATATATATATATATATACACACACATACACACATCAACATTATATACAAGTAGTTAAAGACTACCATTACTAAAAATGACCTGATTCGAACTAAAGACCATTATATACAGCCAAAAGTTTTGCATCACCCTACAGAATTAACTAATTTTGCTTCTTAAAATCGAATGAAACCTGCTGAATAATGTTACATTAACATATTGAATAACGTACCGCTTTGCAGTTTTCCATATACTTAACTAAAAACTGACAAATTAAAAAAAAAAATGACATTTTGAAATCAATCATGAAATAGTGTACTACAATTATGGCTTCCGGTAGACTTTTGCGATATCATTTTGTAGTTTCTTAGATTACACAATGTTAAATAAAAGATCAAAATTATGTTCATATAGTTTTTTTTCTAAAATTCTATGTGATGCAAAATGTTGACCAAAGCTGTATATACACAATGATATACAGTATTTGTTTTATTCAAAGTGCTTCAAAGAGAGTAAGTTTAAATTAACAAAGGTTAATCAATAGTGAAAATCTCAGACACAGTGAAGAAGGCTGTGTTTGGGTAATGGAGGTTCCACGGTACTGTATCCCCAGGCTTCTTGTCTTTCCAGTCAAATGCAAGCCATTATAGCCAGCAGTGTTCACATACTGTTCTAGTATTGTATTGACCTCTGTGGACATCTAATAAAACAATAGCATTATACACATTTGTTTTAAGTTTTAACTTAATTTTAATCTCAGGGCCCTATTTAGCAAATACATGCGCTTGGGCAAAAATGACAGTGTTAGACAACCACTGCGATAGTGCACAAAAACGTGATTTAGAAGTCAGGTCTCATTCGTGGGCTAACGCACATCAAATAGCGAATCATGCGCCCAGCCAATCAAAGCAGAGTGGGGGAGTAAGGTTACAACCCATAAGGATTTAACATTCCCTATCTGTGATAGCGAACAGATGGTATTTTGAAATAAAAAAGGAGGAAGACAAAAGCGTATTTTTTTTTAAAATGTCCAGCAGCCCAAGTGAAGAGGATGACCAATCCCCTCAAGCAAGGATACACATTTTTTTTTAGCAGGCTGGAGGGGGAAAGTGAATATGAGATTTAATAAAGTGCTCTATAAGCAAAATTAACTTATATCATTTTTTTTCTGTTTCACTTGCTGAGCGAGAGCAAGCAAGCAAGCGAGCGAGCGAGCGACGGGGGGGTGCAAAAAATGTAGAATCAGGAGTTTTCCTTCAGTTAGGCATGTACAGCTCACCTTCCAACCGTGAGCACCGTCACTGCCTTTATTATAAATGCTTTCCTGTTAAAAAAATATACTGACGGTACACATTTGCGTCTTATACAACAATAACTAAGTCCGCATTTTCTTTTATTGGTCTGCATGTGTAATTGCGTACTAGTTATGTGAACCCCTGTCTATAAGGTTTTGTCTGCCCTGCCTGGCACTTGCAGCATCTGCAACCTCCAACACTGGGGCTTCACGTTCAGCAGCTGCTACCCTCAAACCCTGTAATCTTTCCTCTGTAAGTTCAACATCCTTTACGGAGAGCTATGTTGTGTAAAACACAAAAAAGCCAGGATGATATTGCTAAACTTCTGAGGAGTGTACTGTAGTGTTCCCCCAGAGACATCCAAACATATGAATCACATTTTGAGGATTCCAAAGGTTCTCTCAAGTACAGTACGACCACATTTAAAGGTACGGTTATACCGCTGTTCGACAGGGGTAGTGGGGTTGAGCAGCAGTGTCAGTAGCCACCGCTTCAGTGGATACCCGTTCTCCCCTATCAACCAGCCTCTCAGACTGTCATGCCGCTGAAACGCAGTTGCCACCTGCGAATTAGTGTGGATAAACAAGTCATGAGCGGAGCAACGATAGTTTGCATACACATTTGTGATGTAGTTCTTGGCATCACAGATCACACACTACTTGCACGTTGACAGAATAGGTCCCCTTACGATTTACATAGAGGTGCCTATTCTGTGTTGATGCGTGTACCAGCGCTATAAGAAAACAGTGTGCTCTCCGCATGTCTCCTTCCAGGTCAGCCTGAAGCTCTGAAGCTCTCTCTATTTTCTTTGCCTTCTTCCCTGGTAGTTTCATCGGTATTTGTAGTCAACCATGTAATTTGCGCAGTTTAGACCTGGTTTTCACATGTCACTAAAATGCAAATGCTAACACTGCTGATGGTTTGCTAAATCACTACATTTGTATGTAAATGAGGACACTCCCCTAAAGTTCATCCCATGTCGAGCGCTAACGCTGACTTGCCGAGTGGGCACCAAAACGCGGCTGCTAAATCACATATGTGGGCAAAGTCTGTTTGCCCACATGTGCGCCTGATTCTGGTGCGCTAACTGTTTGCAAAAACTGTTTTGTGATTGCCTTAGGGGTTTGCGAACGTTTCTAAATAGGGCCCTCAATGTCCAGATATTACTGTATCAGTAATGCTAGTTGTATCCCACTTCAGCATTTCTGTTTGGTCTGTTTGATCCATCTATAATCTAGCTCCAGTACAAAATGTTTAGTAGATTAAAAGGATCATTTTAACAAAAAGAATAATAATTAAAAAAGAGAATACTGTAGCTTTAAGATAAGAAAAAGCCACCCCCCTCCTCTCCCTTTACACCCAGACATACAACAGAAATAAAACACAATAAAACTGAAAATTCCAGTGCAGGAATTATCCATTTCATACTAAATAATTATTTCTGTACTGTCCGCAAATCCTCCCTGGTAGGCTCTGCATCTAAAACTCATCGAACTGCCATGAGGTAAACGCAGCTCCATCCATCACACAGCTACTTGACAAATACATTCCATAATAGAAGTTTATTTTTATGGGAGGCTGAATCAAGGACTTTCCCATGCATACAAAAACTTGTCAAAATTATTTATGAGTCTTGCTGAGACACACAGTATGTCATATCAAACTCCTATTTACCTTCCGAGCACAGACTGTCAATATCTCTGCTGCTATCAATAACGTGGAACACCGCTGCGATAAGGCCTCAGGATTTTGAGGTCATTTGCCCATCCTAGCCTGCTGCTAGGAGCCGTCTCCAACTGCAGTGCAGCTGAGCAAAGCCTTACTAATTTGCTGAACACTGTGAGGTGTGTTCAAGATAGATGAGAGAAGGAAAATGATCAGCCAACAGAAAAATCAATGGTAAAGACATGCACCTTGATCATACCTAGAAAATGGAAACAAACATAACCCCCATACATGTACATTATTGTTACATGGTTAGCACAGCACTACAGCTGTAGACCAGTCCATGACCTTGATGCTGTATGTGTGTGTTGGGGGGGGGGGGGGGGGGGGGGGTGATTACAGCAATGTGCAGTAATGAGATGATAAGGTGCCAACTCTTCCCTCACATGCAAGAAGGTGGGAGTAGGGCCTCAGGGTTAACACAAGGTATTAAAAATTAGAAATCTCACAATCACAGTGGAATTATTAATGTGTTACACTTGCTTCACCGGCAGAAATCTGGTAACTAACAAATAATTTAATTTAAGGAAACAAAGCCTTTTTTCTACTTTAATTAAAACTTGCACCAGATGGAACAAAACTTGATAGCAATTGTAGTAAATTCAAATCACATTTTAGAACAACAAAACCATTTGGGTTTAACTCACATGATACAAAACAAAGTTTGTAGTTATTTGCAATAATTAATTTCTGCTAAAAAGGGTGTAAACTCAAAATACGTAATATTTGTGGGTGTGCAGTATACGTAGATTAGAGTATTATAATTATACAGTATTTCTGATAATATGGTGCACATAATATAAAGGATGTAATAGAAGGCTACTGATTAATGCTATTTATACATGGTTGAAGTTATATTGTGAAAATGACAGTATTGTATCTCTGTTTTAAGTCTTGGACTGCGTTACTATATAGTAAGTATATATTTTAAATGAACTAAAACCAACACATTTAAGGTTAAAGTTTTACACAGAACAATTTGCAGTGTTTACAAGAAATAAATGACTTTGGCTTGGCTGTCCCATGTTTCCGTATTGCACCATTATATTTTTAAACATATTAAGACTATTTTGAAATTTATAAATCACACATAACCGGGGCAGCAGTGTGGAGTAGTGGTTAGGGCTCTGGACTCTTGACCGGAGGGTCGTGGGTTCAATCCCTGGTAGGGGACACTGCTGCTGTACCCTTGAGCAAGGTAATTTACCTAGATTGCTCCAGTAAAAACCCAACTGTATAAATGGGTAATTGTATGTAAAAAAATTATGTGATATCTTGTAACAA
This sequence comes from Acipenser ruthenus, assembly GCF_902713425.1. Classification (NCBI taxonomy): domain Eukaryota; kingdom Metazoa; phylum Chordata; class Actinopteri; order Acipenseriformes; family Acipenseridae; genus Acipenser; species Acipenser ruthenus. Next base: position 36,369,512 of record NC_081192.1, read on the forward strand.
TTGTAAGTTGCCCTGGATTAGGGCGTCTGCTAAGAAATAAATAATAATAAAATAATAATAATAATAATAACAACAACGAGTCATAAACCAACTAGGGAATACATTTCCAGGAGCGTTCGCAGAGTATCCAGATCATGCTCCCTCCTGTTCCCACACTCATTTCAGTTTGAGCATTGATGCAGGAGGTAGCATGATTTGGATACACTGCAATGTTTAGAAGAAAGGTTCTCTTTCTCCTGGCGAATGAGTAAAAGTGGAGAAAAAGTTGTGTCCTAGTTGTTTTACCTATGATGTGTAAAAAAAAACCAAACAAACAAACATATAAACAAATCAGGATTATGTAAAAAAAAAAAAAAAATGTTTTGCTGCAGTATGGACAAAACAGGATACAGCAAAGGTAAAGTAATGTTTCTTGTAAACACTGCAGGGGGAACTGTAATACTTCAAAATCAAGAAAGTTAAAATCATGATTTATTTTCTAAAAGCATTCACTTAGAAATATATACACAGTTTTTAAGTTTAAGTAACAGTGAAGGCTGCAGCTGACACATCTCAGAAGCTGTGATGTTGTACCACAGCACTAATGATAAAGCAGTTCAAGTAAAAAGTGGGATCTGAATGTTCAAGGAAGCTGTCAGTGAACTTAAATATCTTTCAACCCCTTCTTTAAAAGAAAATGGACCATGCAGACATTTACTTTTAAACTGCAGAGCTTCTTGACAAAGACAGACGCAGCTAGATCCAGTTGTCCAGACAAGCTGAGCCAAAACCATGTCATTGACTCGTTATAGCACTGTTTCTGTCATTAAAGAAAACAAAATGGGTTGAGTTTCAATCCTAAATTCAGGCTGTAGTCATACCAGCCTCTTTCTCACAGCAGTGTCTTACTCTTACATCATTGCACATCTAAAATGCCCACACAAACCAGACAATGAAAAAAAGCATTACAATTAGGAAAGGGAGTACATTTCAAGCACAGGCTTATTCAAAATGGACTTGTTGGTACTAATACAAAAAAAAATTCTGCGCAGTAGATACATTTGATGAATACCATGAACAGATTCCAGTACATTTAAACTGTGTAAAGAGGGTTGCACTATCTAACTCCATCATGTAGTTTGAATTCAACCCCGATACTGTTTCCAGACTGTTGAAACTGGGGACTGCTAAATTCATTGTTAACAAAAAGTGCTAGGTAGTTGTCTGCCAGCATTTTTATGTGATTTAAAATCTGTGCCAAACAGCTTTTATTTAATTCAGGTAGTTTTTTTGTTCCCTCCGGTTAATGGCTTATAGTCCTTTTCTCTAGTCACCCACAACCAATAAGAAATATATTCACCAATGCCCCCCTACTGGTTAAATAATGTATAACAGCTAATTAAAATCACTGGAAAATACAGGCAGACAGAGGAGGTCAGGGGAACTGCTCTAAAGCTCATCACTGTGTTCATAGGAGGTTCAGCTGTTCACTTTCATCTGCGGCACCACTAATCACATAACTTTGCAGAAGTGAAATTCTTGCTTGACTGTTTAACCCTTAAGGATAGGGATTGTGTTAACACGACGATACTGAAGTGGGCTTCTAGGACCGCGATCGTGTAAACACGATAACAAAAGGCACTGTATTTTGATGACTTACAGGAAACACATATCATTGGACAGGGGAGGGACTGACGTTCACTTTTACTTAACTGCAATGATATTAAAATAATAATGTCGCGGGAAGAGGAATTTGTATGGCACAATCACCGATATTTACTCGAACGATTATATTTTGTGTGCCCAATTAATCGATTGCTATTTTGAGGCTTAACCGACAGCCCTACTGCATTGTACACATTGGTGTACAATGCGAATAAAAGATTATTTAAAATTGAAACTAAATGATTTTAGGTTTTTTTTTTATTATTATTATTAACTTGGTCTACTTAGTAGCCTAGGCCATTAACACAGAATAGATCATGGTCCTATACAGATGCTCAGAATGAGCTGGAGGGGTTAGTGGCAGTCTATTGCTCCCAACATGCTGGGAAAACCAGAAATGTCATAGAAATTTGTTTTCAAGGCTTGTAAGTACACGCTGACTTTAGTGAAAATTAGGTACTTGGGTGTTTGCCTCAAAAATGCATGGAGTAAAACTGGCAACACGAGAAAAAGCGGACTGGGAAATGCCATCAACAATTGCCACTGTTTAAAACATGCTTTCAAAAGTTCTTAACAAATTGATGCAATTGTAAGTGTCGCAATTGCCCGCAGCTTTAGTACATCTCATTACAATATTTTTGATCCCTCATTTGCACTATCTCGATCCTGTTTTTGCGAATTTCTGCAGGAGCGCCCAGAATTACATATTCAATTAAGGCTAAAGCACAAACAAGAACTGCATTCATTAAAATGATGCTAACAGCGTTGCGTTTGTTTAGTACATTTCACGCTACACTTCTGACTGGTTTGCAACGCCTGCGACAGGTGCAACACTTTAGTACATCTACCCCTTAGTGTCTAAAGGGTGGAGACAGTTAACAGCAGCCTGCAGAAACAAAACATCACAGGAACTTGTTTAGAGGTAATAAAAAAGGGAGAAACACTGTAAATCTGATGTATTTGACTTATAAATACATTAGAACATTTATTCTGTCTCATGTGTTTTAATTATATATACATATATATATACATATATATATATATATATATATATATATATATATATATATATATATGTGTATGTATATATACAGTGTGTGTATATATATATATATATATATATTTTTTTTTTTTTATGTATACATATCAAGAAACAAGTGGATATAAGCAGTTTGTGTCCTTATTACTATTTTTTATTTATAAATATTTATTTTGAGAAAATAAATCGAGAGTAGTGTCCATTAAGTGTCCATAAAGACCCTGATGTCATTGTAATCACTCAGGTAAAACAATGTCTTGTAATTTGCCCAAACATCAATATTTTTCAACAAAACTTTCAGGAAATACTGTAAGGTCCTTCGGGTCATAGAATAACATGTATCTCTAAGCAGAATACAGAATAAAAAAATACTTAAAAAAAAAAAAAAATATATATATATATATATATATATATATATATATATATATATATATATATATATATATATTGTGATGAAAAAAATAGCAAAAAGTTTGGATGGTTTCTGAAGTACTTTATAATGTTCCCCAGAGTGTTCTGAAAAAAAGGAGACAATTTCCAAGATGCTACTGAAAAAAACTGATTTTTATCAGAAGAAAGTCAAATACAACCAAAAAACATCTGGTCCTGGGGGAGCATCCTACTGAAAAATGCTTGGTCCTGAAAGGGTTAAAAAAGTTATTTTTGGTTTAAAATATAACAGTTATAATTCCTAGACTTCTTCCCGTGGCATTAACTGACAAGATGGTCTTTATCAATCAGAAATAGACTGATTTCTCAGGGATTATTACTTAAGCAGTTGATCAATTACCTAATTGAGTTACAAAAATGATGACAGCTCTGCATAGTTCCAGAAAAACTTACACATTAAAAAATGTAATGGGGCCCTGTGTACTGTATGTAAACTGGTGGATTTATAGCACAATATATGTGTGTGTGTGTGTGTTTTTAAACAAACCACTCAACTGCAATCGTAAAACAAGCACTAAACATTTAAGTCAATGTCCTTCCCTTTGTTCCAATAGATAACATCACTATGTAACACTTTAAAAGGTCACGTACCATTAAATCTAGTTGTCTACCATCTTGAAAACGACATAGATCTGCTTCAAATCTGCATGAAAGGCCTTAAACTGGAATTTTGGACAGGGGCCAGCAAGTGTGTCAAAAACAAGCAAAAATGCCCCATTTTCCTTGAAAACCGGAGGGCTGTTGTTCAAGATGACTGACAACCCCTTTTTTGCAAATAAATACTAATAAATTGGGTTTCAGCTAACCAGTCTAATGCCGACAACAACTTAGATTATTTTCCAGCAAACTTGAGAGCTGTCAGTCAGGATGACTGGCAAGTTCACTCCGTGCTTGTAGCAAATAAAGAGATAAAAATTAAGCTCTGATGGAGGAAAATGAATATGATCATTTCAAATGTTGCAGCAGCTTCAGGATTTGAACTGGTTATGTTGAAGCTCACATTAAAACCGCATGACCCATACATGCTACAGGCTCTGCCGGTTCCTGGTTAGGTAGCAAGTTTAGATTGTGTCTGGGCATACTTTAACCCTTTGCAGTCCATTTATTAAGCGCACGTCAGGTCCAATTTATTTTCACACGCGCAGTTAATTTTAGACGCGCTGTTTAAAAGTATTTTTTTTTCACGGTCAAACGGGTTTAAAAGGCCCTGCATATCAACAAAGCACTCACTAGGTATCTCCAGCCCCGCCCCACCCTTTCGTTCGCTATAGCTTTCACGTATGCTAATAAATAAATAATAATAATAATAGTCGTACATACCGATCAATCATCTCCTGATCACTAGTTTTATCACCAAACTCCTCAATAATGCAATCCAAGTAATTCTTTTATTACTATAACACCTCAAAAAAGCTCTGCAAATGTCCGTGATAGTCTCTGTGCGCTGATGCAGTATCAGACAGCTTGTTTCCTTATGACCGCCCATATGGGATGCCAGGGGCAGGTATGACTAATCATGAGGCTTTTTTTTTTATTTTATTTTTTTTCGGCTTGTGTCAGCTCCTGTCGCTCCCACTCGGCCATTGAATGGTTTTCTCGGCTTTTTCCGGAGAAAAAACGACTAGAAACCCGGTTTTAGGCTTTTTTTGATGATGTCGGACAGGGTCCGACAATGGACCAGATAGGAATAATCGCAATGTCGGACCAGGTCTGACAATGGACCGCAAAGAGTTAAACCAGCTTCTGTTGTGTGTGGGGGAACGATGTTCTTTCGTGAGACCTTCTTTAAATGAGATTTAATAACACAATCCTATCTGCTTATGATGTTAAAGTTATCAGGGGTACTGATTGGTGCCAACATATTAATGCTCTGTCATTGATAATAAAAGGTTGTATTTATAAAGCCTAAACCACAAGGGAATACATTGATGAATTTAACATGGTGCTAATCCTTTTTTTTTTAAAGGCAATAATATATATATACTGTACTAATCATATCAAATATTTAAAGTGACCTAGGAGAGCTTTTCATAACATTGGTTTATTTGAATTATCAGCTACTGCTGGTGGGAATCATACCAAGTCAAAATTCATAGTTTTCATGGAAATGGTAGAAAAGGACTGGTTTTCACTTTCAAAAATGCATGGCAGGGAAGATAAATGTGCATCGTAAATTAATATTAAATACATATATTTAGGATGCAAAAAGGATTCACCAACCTAGCTATCTGAAATGTCATTATAAAACATTTGCAAAAAACAAGGTTCTTATTTGAAGAAGCTAAGAACCACATGCTGCATTAATACATGTTACAAGGCACCTTAACTAGTCTCAAACCTACTTTTTAAAAGACATTTCTAATATCATCATAATATGGAATAATTTGGACACAACTTTTAGGCTTTGTTCTCTTTCTACGATATTCGGTGTAACAGAAATACAGTGCCGAGAAAAAGTTTGTGAACCCCAATGATAATTATGGAAATTCCATAGTTTTACCATGATAGCCTTCTTGAATCAAAACCAGTCTTTTCTTAAATATCCAGTAGGGTTTATCAGGGTTGGGGTCAATTCCAAATGTGATGTCGCAGAATTTGAATTTGAATTGAAAAAATCTTCAGGATACAGAATTGGAATGAAAGGAAATAGAATTTAATTCCATGAAATTCCACTCATTTTAAAAAGGTAGAATGCCACATTTATTTTATACATCACTATAAACAATACTGATTGCAACCGCATTAATATATACTTTCAAATACTGTATCTTAAGCATGGCTCAAAGCTTTCAAAACTTAGTTTTTTGCATTTTTGTAATGAGATGTTTAAGAGCTACAGTAGTCCTTAATTATTTGTTTTTCTTTATTCATCCGTTATTTAATCTTTTAGCTTTTCACTCCTATGTTGTTACATGCCACTCATTTTTAAAAGTTTTGAAGAACACATAGATGATCCACAAGACTTCTGGAACAATGTTCTCTGGACAGTCAAAGGTAGAACTTTTTGGCCTCAATGAGAAACGTTATGTTTTTTGTGAAAATCAAACACTGCGTTCGAACAGAAGAACCTCATCCCAACCATCAAGCATGGTGGTGGGAGTGTGATGGTTTGGGGCTGCTTTGCTGACTCAGGACCTGGACGGCTTGCCATCATTGACACAACCATTAATTCTGCATTGTATCAGAAGATTCTAGAGGAGAATGTCAGGCCATCCGTCCGTGAGCTGAAGCTGAACTGAAAGCGGGTCATGCAGCAATACAATGATCCAAAACATACAAGCAGATCTACAAAAGAATGGCTCTAGAAGAAGAAATTCCACGTTTTAGAATGGCCTAGTCAAAGTCCGGACCTAAACCCCATCGAACAGTTGTGACAGGATCCTGAAGCGAGCTGTCCATGCAAGGAAGCCCTCAAATGTCACCGAGTTGAAGCAGTTCTGTAAGGAGGAATGGGCCAAAATTCCTCAAAACCGATGTGAGAGACTGACCAACAGGGGGTGCCACCAGTTACTGAACCTAAAGGTTCACATACTTTTTCACACATGGATATTGAATGTTGAATCATTTGTGGATAAATAAATGTTGAAAAAGTATCATGTTTTTGTGTCATTTGTTTAATCAGGTTACCTTTATCTATTATTAGGACTTAGATTAAGATCTAATTACATTTTAGGTTTGAAATATGTGAAATATGTGAAAATCCTAAGGGGTTCACAAACTTTTTCTCGGCACTGTACATTGCATATTTAAACAATGCAAACCAGGGTGAATTGCAGCAAAATATGGAAAGCAGTTGCGGTATACACCAGAAAATATACTAATATCAGTCATGGGAGAGGTAGAGTCATTCAATTTTCTATAACTTTTCTGTGAAGTGGTTAACACCACAGCCAAATGGCAGAGTAAGCCATCTGTATTTGTTAAGTACTACAAGAGGGGCTGAACCTGATCATTCATTGAATTGTTGAGATGATGGGATTCATGTAGCTGGTAATAAATTGATAATCTAAATTAATTCATTCAAGCAGAAATCGATTTCATAACTCCTTGTGAGCTTGCAATAAAGCTTACCTCCTGCCGCTACCTGCATTCTCTGTTTCATAAAGCTGCTTGGAAACAGCTGGATCTAGGTGACCTGCCAGCTCATTAAATCTGTTACTTGTTCCCTTCTGGTACCGGTAAATGATATTAAACTGAAATGTCCTCATCTTGATTTTTCTCTTCACCTCCGTCTCTAATTTTATGTCAGAAATAACCTAATTTGTAACATGAAATAACAATCTCCTTGGTTCGCTTTGCCTTGTTAAGGAAATTTTAAGCATTCTTCATGCAGCACGACAGCACCTAAGGGAAAGGCACTTTACAAAACCTGCAACTGTGTACTATGAAGACACAAGAGATATAGTAAAGTAGGAGATAGCGGTGACAATAAATTATTACCTTTTCTGGGCTGTAGCTTTATAATAAAAGGGAGGATTATCAATTCACATGTTTCGACAGAAAGCAATTTTTCCCTATAAAGTGGTCAGAATCAGGAAAAATAATAGCATCTGTATTCTGTAGCTGTGAAAGCAGAAATGTCATAATGTCGATTAACCACGAGGAATCATAACAGTAACTGCAGATCTCCCTGTTTTAACACTGCAATTACGTGTAGGCTGTTGAAGAAAGATATATATATATATATTTTTTTTTAAACAAAACACAGTTGCGTAGTGTTAGCTCAGTCTTCAGCTGCCAAGTTTCTGATTCCGGGGCAGCGGCAAGCCTACTTCCAGTAATAAAATTGCAAGGGAACTACAGAAAAAAAAAAACTTGAGAGAAAGCTCTTAAAAGAGTCAATCACACAACTGGAAGAGGTTAGTGTTATACTCGCCCCACCTACCTGTTCGTGAAAGGCAAAAGAGAACGACGTCTCCATGCAGTGACTATTTATTACCTCGGGTGGTGGGACCGAGGACGTCACTCCACGGAGGGGCCTATCGGCAGCTTTGACATAAAATGCTCAGTAAATACATGACAAGCAGGCATATCCCAAAAGTACTGTTTTGGCGGTCATCTTCGAATTGAAACGGAACCCTTTTGACCAATTGTGATTATCTGGCTTTTAGCCAGTGGTGACCATTACATTATGGTAGCAATGAAAAAATAAATAAAGTCTGAAAAGCGTCTTTTTGACCAATAAAAATCACCCCATAAAAGTAACATTGAACATTTTAATTTATTAAAATTAAAGAACCATCTTAGTCAAATAGACAAGCGTGACCCCTTTTTGTTTTCTGCAAAAACGAAACACGATGGCATAAAAATGCACAAATGCCTAAAGTTTAGTCTAAACTTTTGCATGCTTTGGTTTTGACGATTCTTTCCATCTTAGGCTCAAAAGACCCATTCAATATCCTTCAAGAATTAATCTTAAATTTGGTAATCTGCTTGTTAGCTAGAAATTATTTGATCTGGGGTAATGAAGTGCTGAAGAACTTTTCCTCTACTGAACCAGCATACTCCAGAGTGCAGAATCAGATTACCATATTCTGTGTCACTTTCCTCCACAAACTAAACAAACTGTCTTTGAAATAATGCATTAGCTTGGATTTTGTTGACAATGCTAACAACAGTATGCATGACTGACAAAAGCCGTAGCACAAAACGGTTCTTGGTGGGTAATGCAATGAAATCACAGGTAGATTTTGGCGCATTAAAGCCAGAAAACCAATGGAACTACCAATCATGGCAGGTGAAAGGTACATGCTTTTCTAGAAGGAGGCCATTATCCATCACAACTTTATTCACTTCATAAAAAATATCCACACCTCTGGTGCGATTGTGTAGCCCTCGCATAGCCAACTTATCTTCAAAAGGCTCCTAGCTTCCCTGATCCACACCTCGAACCCAGACACATAACTGGGCTGTATTACAAATGTCAGTGCTTTCATCGAGCGCAAGGCTAAAGACAGCAGAGCTGAACAGACTAACTATCAGATATTTCATTGATTCTGCGCATCATTGTGTTACGGCTCAGCTGTAAATTACAAACTCTGTACATGATTGGGTCGTGCTTATGCTCATCAGCTGTAAGGATCTTCATTGATTCGAAAATGCAGCCTTTCACTAATTCTGCATCAGCAAATGGTCGTTTTTCCTTTGCCAACAGCCCAGCAATCTTAAGCTAGCCAACGTGATCATTTCTGATTCATTCATTACTGTTTTTAATGCTTGCTGAGTAATCAGCTGCTGTTCAAATCAAACTGCTGATTTTACAGCCCGTTCAGCAGATCCAAGTGGAAATGTATCTGCAAAACAAGCATGATTCATGGTTATATGGCACTTCAGGTTACCACCATGAGCCATACCCAAACTTGTGTTGCACAGTAAAAAGGTTTCAGTTCAGTTCTATAACGGAAACTTCCAGCTCCCGCCTTTCGCTATCAAGGGCCAATTAACATAAACTGTGGTGGTATTCTTGTGGCAATTGTCCATTAGGGCTGATGCATCAAACAGCCTTCAGTTGAAGACAAGCTTTCAGTTATGGCAAATCCAGGCCAGAAAAAAACCCACAGAAGCAAAACTGTAGCGAAGGACAAAGTAATGCTAGCCTCCAGTTTTTTTTTTTTTTTTTTTGTTAAAGACAAGTACAGTAAAAATGTTATTAAAATTGAACTATCTATTTTTGTCTGGCTGTAATTTATATCTGTAACAAATTGTTTAAAACTGCAGCAAACCAAAGAACTATGGGTTTGTTTGTTTTTTGTTGTTGTTATTAACCGCAGGCTTTTGTGTACTACATCCGTGACCTGATCCTACATTCTTGGAGGTAATCTTTCCAGAGTTATAATAGAAAAGGGTTCATTTTTAACTCAAACTGTCTCCAAAATAGAGGAATTTTCTTTATGCATGATATCATTTTTTCCCTGAAGAATACACATTAGTTTCCAAATGTGGAAGCTTTATTTTGACATCCTATGAATTATTAGCTGGGAAACAAGGATCGTTTAACTAAAAGCATACTGATAAGATCAATATGGCTCAGGGTACAGAATATAATAAACAGCACACATACAACAATACATTTTGTGTAGACCTTAGTAATACAGTCAAATACTGCTGTACACGTTACAGTACCATAAAATACAGACTTTATATTTCTAGTTAAAGTTAAATGAATGGCTTGTTGAAGAAGGAGTGTTATTCTTGCTTTCAATGTACAAATGTATGGCATTTTTATAAATATCAAGTCAAATGAACACATGATTACAAATAATTATTTGATATCACATGACCACCCTCTTATCAAAACAGCACCAGAAGAGGCGGTATGGCACCTGTTTCCCCTTTTAAGATAATTTTATATGGAAGAAAACAAAATGTTACTTATATTATGTTTGGCATAATTAAAATAAAATAAAAAAAATGACAACGGTTTTGAATTGTGTCACTGGAGAAGACCTCAGGCCATTAGGTAGCAGACCCTATTTGGTAAAAATGTCCACTGACATCACATCATATAGCCCCAAGGTCTTCTGAAGTGACATGTTGCACAATGAAGGGGCCCAAAGGTCTCTCCCAGTGCTCAGATTCGTTATCTGACCTTCAGGCTAAAAAAAAAAAAGAAGTGCATGACAGACTGGCTTTAGAAACCTGGGTTTAACAAGCAATTATATGTGGGTGTGATCTGCTTTCTCCCACCAATCGTCTTTAACTGAATGAAACCAGGTAATCCGTTTGCTATGAAACTAAATAAAGAGATAGATCTCCTGGGCTACACTTGGCCCACACATTGCCAAGACTGCAGCAAGCATATTAATATCCCCCCCCCCCCCCCCCCCAGTATTGTACATTCATATCCACCATGATAATGTACTGCTACGTGAAGCAGAACAGCACAATACCTTTATTTATAAGCCGGCACTGAAGCCTGGATATATTAATATTAAAAACAGAGGCCTGTCGTTCCATTTTTAAGCATATTCTCAAAGTAATTTCTTTTACATTTTTAATTTAGTTTATTATGATTAATGGCAAAAGGAACAAACCAGCAGGTGTGGGTGTGTTTATAGTAAGAAGCTAAAAGAAAACATGCATTTTATGCATTATTACGATAGCGTGCCACTGTCAAGATGAAAGAAAGATGAACAAAAGTGTAATAGGATAGTCCTCAAATGACAGCCTGCAGGACCCTGTCAGAAATCAAAGTATAATGTTAAATAGGGTGATGAGTGATTTGATAGCTCATCTATCTTGTGCAGAGGATTCTGAACACTTTTTGACACGCCATATCGTCAGGTTGGAACACCTGCATTTTTTATACCCAATCTGCTCCCTGTAACACAGTTCTTTCTTTTATACTGGTTGCCCCTATCAAATACGATGTTCGGGATCTAGGGATGTATTCCATCAAATACAAACAAGATTTCACAGTACAGCTAATGAATGCTGACTTTGTGACTGACAATGGAGTGAAAACACCTTCCCATACTGGTGTTAAGGCATATGAGGTCTGGAGATTAGCTAGTTTAGCAATCAATGCTGTGGCTGACATCCATTCATCACTTACCTGTTGAGACTACAGTCATTCAAAATGAAAAATATGCGGGTTACTGTAGTTGGTTTGTAGATAGATATTTGTGCTGAAACAAGTATTATTACTTGTGCTGAAATAAGTATTATTAATAAGATACCCCAATACTAGGCATTTGAAAATGAACATCACTGTGCAAGTTCACCCTAAGGCTTCATTTTAAATAATTAGCCAATATGCATCCATAAGGATTGCAATAAAGGCCAAGAAAAGTTTTTCTTTTTTTTTGCCTGCATGTCAAAAGTGTTTCCATGCACTCTGCATATATGTAAATCTGCCACACCCTTTTTAGAGCTAACTTGCCCTTTTAGGTTTAATCTCTTTTACAGTGGCTTTCTTCACTATTTAATTAGACCACAGGGAGTAAAGGGAGACACCAACTCCGTCCCTCCTGAGTTTCTTTCACAGATTTTCCCTTCAAGGATTTTACTTCTGTCACTGAAACCAGACCAACTGAAATGCTAACAAAACATTGTAAAGGATTAATACCTTGAGATTTCCTAAGACTAGCCTAAGTCTTTCTTTCTTTCTTTCTTTCTTTCTTTTCCAACAAAGCCATGGTTTTCAGAAGCATATTCACTGCAGTGCTGGTAATGGAGTCAATTACAATTAAAATAGTTTATTTATTTTTGGAATATCTATCTTTTTCATCTAATTTAATACAATGTTATATACATCATCACTTGTTTCCTCCTTTTTTATGAAATACATGGTGTTGCATATTGAGCTTGATCTGTCTGAATAGTTTAATTATTATTTAAAATACAATATTCCAAAAGCTACTGATGTACTGTAAATAAATTACTGTTTTGTGGTTTCTGCAGCTAGAGAGCAACAGGAAAAGTAAAGGTGGTGTACCCAAACATCTAAGTACATCGGATAGGATCTCATAGCTAATAGGCAACAAACTGATTACAAGCCACTAGAGTATTGGGTCAAATCACATCATTGATGAATAGCCAAGGGATTCAATTAACAAAATAAGAGCATCTTAAGTCTTAATCTTAATGATGGTAGCAGAATGAATGAAATTACTTGGCTTGATCAGGTGCGTCCTGTTGAAATTCTAATTACAAATTATTTGAATAATTAACCCATGATCATTAAGAAGTTTGTTGTCTGGTCTCTGTTTTTCATTATTGCACAACAGGAGGTGATGGATCAAAGAAGCTGAAGTGACTTCTTATACCACGACTTTAGGATTTGGTGTCAATCAATACTATAGATTACTATGTAAGAGATTTATGATCTCACGCCTCCTTAAATAAAATAAGAGGTCAGTGCATGACAAGACGTACTGCAGTAAGTGGCCATGTTCTAGTCTTTCAAAATACACCTCCTCAACTAACAAATACTTTTACAATAGTACAAATACATTACTCAGAATCTGCAAGGTGTATTTTTCCCCCAATATAAACCTACAAAAATGATCACACTGATGTTGGCTATAATATCTTTGGGCTGCTATAATTAAAAAATAATCCCACAGAGAGTGGTATAAATGACTAAATGTAGACTGTTTTCCCCTTCATATTGATTAAATACGAATTACATTCTAGTTAGCAGAGCATGCCTAAATTACAAAAACTATGTTCATTTAGCCTATGCACCTACATCCAAACAACATTTTAATGCATTGTTTCCATCTGCCACTGTTGAAATAAGTTGTTTCTATTGGAAGCAAATTGAGATGAAACTGCTTTTTGAGTCAGTTCCAGTTAAGACTGAAGGCTGGAGAATATCTCTTTCTCAAACTTGTTCGGATAGAGGAAGTTACCTAATGAGCAGCAAATGCAAAGAATGCAAGAGGAGACTGTTATACTTCAGAGTGCAGGGGAAATATACAGCTATGGCCAAAAGTTTTGCATCATCCTATAGAATTAACAAAATTTGCTTCATAAAGTCGAATTAAACCTGTTGAATAATGAGACGTTAACATATTTAATTACAGCTATGGCCAAATGTTTTGCATCACCTAGAATTTTAGGATTGAGACATCACTTAGATATTTTATTTAACATCATGTAATCAAAGAAACTACAAAATGATATCACAGAAGTCTACCGGAAGCCATAATAGTAGAATAGTATTTCATGTTAGATTTCGAAATGTCAGGAGGCTGTGTGGTCCAGTGGTTGAAGAAAAGAGCTTGTAACCAGGAGGTCCCCGGTTCAAATCCCACCTCAGCCACTGACTCATTGTGTGACCCTGAGCAAGTCACTTAACCCCTTGTGCTCCGTCTTTTGGGTGAGACGTAGTTGTAAGTGACTCTGTAGCTGATGCATAGTTCACACACCCTAGTCTCTGTAAGTCGCCTTGGCGTCTGCTAAATAAACAAATAATAATAATAATAATATGTTAACGTAACATTATTCATCAGGTTTCATTAAACTTTATGAAGCAAAATTAGTTAATTATATAGGGTGATGCAAAACGTTACATCATAATGAGATGAGAATGAGATTTACTACCTGGTTTCATGATGCTTATGGAAACATGGCCTAAGAAAAAGCACATGGCCTAAGAAAAAGCACATATCCATGCTCAAATTAGTAATATATAAAAGAAGTGCTTCTTATGTATATTTTGTATCTGTATTTTGTAAAATAATTTAGCATTCTGAGCAATGCCTGTTCCACCATGTCCATTGAGTGAAACACTGCAGAACTTACCAACAAACATAGAATCAATTAAACAACATCTTATACATTTGTTCTGTGAGTTCATCACCAGCAAGCAGCAGACTGTGTTGAATAATGCTGGGTGTCTGGTACATCAAACCTGGAACTTTTTACAAACAGTCTGTTCTTGCTGGAGTAAAAGCCCATCCATACTCTAGACAACCAATATATCATCCTCTTTTCAAAACACAAAAAAAGAATAAAGAAAAAAGAAACTACCAGTATGCTTACCAAATCATAAAGCAGCATGTGTGATAAATATAACATGCAATGGCTGATAGTGAATCCCTCAACGTATCGTGTTCGTTGAGGCAGGTCATTATGCAGCACTCATGAGTTATGTGGGCTCTCTCAATTTACTGGATAACTTAGAGATTTGCTATCACCCTCTGTATATCCTCTATTTTAAGCTAACATTTACTTGCTGCTATTGAAGTCCCTGAGGCATATGCTTTCGATCTAAAATGTAATACCTAAAATGATTTTACGTGTGAAGCATGTTTATGAACAGTTTTTAAAACAAACATTTCTCAACAAAATACTAAACCTCAATTCCCCTCGGTGGGGCAGTAATCATTATATTTTAGTGCCTAGTAAAATATTAATTTAGAAACAGAACTCCAGGATCCAGATTGGGCCTGTGGCGGGATACAAGGGCGCTCCAAGTGATCAGTGTGATGCAGACATTCACAATACAGTTATTACATTTGCCCCCATGAGACAGATCCAATTAACACCAAACTAGCTGTGATCATCATGTTCTTACATGCAGGTGTGTTTATTAAGGGCTCAAAAAGTATGAATCACTAAGATTAAGCGTTTACCAAAAAAATAAATTTTTAATTAACAAGGGCAGATATTTTCAGTATTTCTATACATTGCAGGGCATTTGTTTATTAGGGATAAGGCCTTTCCTACAAGACTAATAGTGTTTACCGGAATTAAAAAAAAAAAAAACAACATTCTTGTGGGTCAATATGTTTACTTCATGACCCATTTATCGCATTTTTACAAAATGTTAATACCAACTGAATTAAAAAAAAATAATTGGCTCGATAGTGTGTGTGGCACTGCAAGACAAATCATGCTTTATAGTTAATTATGTCAATGTCAACAGATAATAATTAGTTAAGTTTTATTTCTGCAGTGAACATATTTTACTATATGTTGGACATTTTGCAATTCTGCTGTGAAAATGTAAAGGATGCCCCCAGTATGAGAATGCTGCATTCTGTTTAAAATGTTATTTAAAGAATGATTCCTCCAGACAAATGGTGCCCATATTAAGTAATCCAATTATACTTTACAACCCATAGTGGTAGTCCTAGAATCTTGTCTACCCATTATTTAGTTCCTCCACTTACCAAGTTTTGCTCCAAATTATTATTTTTTTATTTTTGCAACAGCAGTGTGAAGTGGTCAACGTATCTTGAAAACCACATGTTTTTGTTTATAAAATGTGCAGTCTTATTAGCAGTTGTGGCCTACATATGGTACAGCAAATAAACACATTTATGCAATGCTATATTCATTCACCCAATTACTATCACATAAAACACACACACACATATATATAATTTTAAAATGAACACTACTGTGTACCAAAAGATGCAAAATCAAAAAGAAAAAGGTAATGTAGGTACACAGAAATGCCAATAATTGATTAAAAAATAAATAAATAAATAAATAAATAAATAAATAAATAAATAAAATAAAATAATCAAATCAGGACGTTTCGGGCTACAAGTCCTTCTTCAGCTGGATGTGCTGTAAACAAGCTGTTGTTAAAAACAAGTTGTCTTCCAAAAGAAATGAAAAGTTCCGGAGGATGATGACATGATGACTTCAGAATAGAATGTTCATTCCAAGAAGTTCCAAAGTGCCTAATTTGAAAATGAATTTGTGTTCTTTTTGTTTCCTGGCTGTATTTGTCCCATAGCAGTGATTTATCCCACACATTGTGATGTATTCTGCTGTGGTCATTTGTGTTAAAATGTCTGGCAACAGGAAATGTAGAGGTGTTAATTCTTATACTTCATAGATGTTCCACGAAGCGATCAGCTAAACGCTGTTTTGTTTCTCCGATGTACAGTTTGTTGCACTTCACACAACCAATGCAGTACACTATTCCTTTACTGGCGCAAGTGAAAGTCTCATGAATAGTGAAAGAAGATTTTGCCCCTTTGATTACTGTGCTGTTGTGGATGTATTTACAAGTGGCACAACATGACCTGTTGCATGGAAATTAGCCTTTAAGATTGTCACAATTGGGTCGCATGTTACTATGGACTAAATATTCCCTTACATTTTTGTCTCTTTGTAAGACATCAGTGGTGGATTATTGAAAATAGGAGCTGTAGAGGGATCTTGTTGGACAATACTAACATTTCTTTGTATGATATGTTGTATTTTTTTTGGTCAAAGGATGACAGGCAAGAACTAGGGGGATATGATTATTAGTATTCTGTGTTTTGCTTTTGTACAAAGCATCCTTTCTGTTTATCGTGGATACACTTAACTGAGCTTCTCTTATGATTGTGTCTGGAAAACCACAGTTTCTGAAAAATACACACATTTAATTTGTTTTGTTTAAAAAATCACTCTCATCACTGCAAATGTGTCTCAGTCTTAACTGGGAGTACGGAAATTGAGTCACGACAAGATTTAGGATATGAAGTCGTATCTCAGGTATGAATGAGAGTCTGTTTCTTTGTAGAATAGCTCACTTGGTAAAAGCACTGCTGCATGACTTGCAGGGTGAGTCGCACAACGAGAGACCGCAAGTTCGAATCCTGGTTGTGCAAGTCAGCCGGTCTTCGCTGGGAACTCCGGGTGGTGCCGCATTGGATTTGCCGCTCCCGGGGTTGGGGAGGCGAGATCCGGCTTAGACTGTTTCTCCTCACCACTCTGTGGCAACTCCTAAAGGCCTGGCGCCGAGTGAGCTTGGGGGCAGAGATTTTGCTGGGCTGGTCTTTGTCCTTCAGAGGCTGGTAGCCTGCAGACATCCACTCTCAAGTTCCTGGGTGTAAATATACGCTGATTGGCTCGTGGGAATGGAGGACGCCCACTGCCTCGGGTTCCTGAGCTGTGCGGGGAATCGCCACGGTGAAGGAGAAAAATAATAATAATTGGGCATTCCAAATTGGGAGAAAAATAAAATTAAATCAGAGAATATAAATTAAAAAAACAAAAACAAAAAAACGGTGCTGGTGATGGTAGAATTCGAAACAGTGATGAATATTAGGGAGATATATAGCAAGAGTAAATGTGCACATAGCATATGAATATGTACTTGAAAAGTACATTTGTTAACCACAGGAATTATTTTTCTCATTTGTCCTGTTTAAAAATATCTGTTGAAAAGAGGTACCATGATTCTGTACATACTGTACTGCTATTTGTTTTGAAAATCTGGCGGTAGATTCTATGCAATGTACTCCCACGAGTGTGACGTGGTCAACTGAAAAAAGAGGTAGTAAGAGGAGATGTAGACAAACAAGAAAATAAATAAGGGCCAACCTACTGCTGTAACTAAAGAGTGTGTTCATGCATTGCTCAGAAGTCAGCAGTTTTTGACAGCCTGCATTAAACTGCTAGTTCAAGGGTGTTCACATATTAACTTTTGAAAATACTAAACAAAAATAGGCTTTGGTGCTTTAAATGTACAATTCACAGGACAGGAAATTCACGGCTGTCATATACAATACCAATTCACTGTTTTGAATATTTCACAATTTTGTTATTTGTTATTTACATAGATTGTGAAGTAACAATGAAACACTATACTTGCAATTCATATATCTTGACAGAAGTGTTAACTGTTCTATTGAACAGCCCGGTTCCTTTCCGTTGACCCCGATACCCTATACAGACTTTCATTGTTACTCTAAATTACTCTAATTGAACATCGACTGAACTTCTATTATCCCCAGACACAACCCACTATACTCATGCACTAGTGGCCATATTTAGGGAAGACTAGTGTCATACGTACTGACTGCAAAAGACTAGATTGCAATGTAACTAATGTAATATGTTCTGCTTCTTTCTTGAACCTTCCAATACTGGTAACGGCACAAATACTACATCTACTATGTTACTTTCTAATACCAAATAAAACTACAATCAGCGGTCCAGATAAGCTGCGTACCTACCCTTTTTACACATTAAAAAATCCGAAATACGCACTAAATTTAAATGTAATGCGTAAAAATACGCATAGCAATTTTGCTGCACAGCTTGTCTGCCTCCCCTAAAACTTCCACTAACAACTACATCTCCCAGAATACAATGTCTTCAGTTACTAGGAAACTGTACACAAGAAAAACCAACCCAACAAACATTATCCAATCTCTGGCTAGCCCTGTTGTCTTTGCAGCCAATCACAGTAAGAATAAGAAAAATTCGAAGCTACACAGGTTGAAGCCTAAACACCCCAGTCCAGCTACAAATCCAACTGGAACCATCGTCAGAGGCAACCGCTAAGGCCTATAACTAAGTGTTTTATAACTTATTAATGCATTTCCATATTTTACTTATCTGTATGGCTTTATATTGAAGTTTTAACATGTTCACTAAGCTTAAGAATTTAATGTTAAAATATAAGTAATGTAATTAATTTGCAGAGTCAGTGTGATAGCTCGAAAAAAATGCGCTGAGCCGATAAAGAACCTTATAGAACACACGCATGGTTGTACAGTAGTTCAAAGTAACATTGTTAAAATGGAAGGCTCTTTTTTAATACCTACCCCATTACCATTAAAGACTGTACGGTATTTATTGAGATTACTCATGACTTCAAGGTAATGTTGCATTATTATTATTATTATTATTATTATTATTATTATTATTATTATTTATTAGTAGACGCCCTTATCCAGGGCAACCAAAGGCAATTGTTACAAGATATCACATTATTTTTATAATAATGTGATACATTGATACAAATACATTTTACTCTCTCAGGTTTCAAATTAGAGAGTAAGACTCCAAGATCCAAAACCTTATCTGGAGTATTGGCTACAATACAGACATTATTCAATTAATGAAAGATTATCCCTCCACATTCACATTAAAAACCCTTGTAAAGTTGATTACAACATTTCACAGAAAAATAAATAAATACTGTCTCTCAGGCAGAGATCCCTGCATAATGAGAAATGTCTAAATTGCTTGGCTGTTTGCTGCAATTATTTAATGTGTGCCTTTGAAATGAAATGAAAAGCTTTTACAACAAACTAACCAAAAAAAAATGATAATGCATAAATATAAATGGAAATGAAAGACGGGTAACAAAACAAACCCTTAGAAGGTTTAACCGTTCCTTTAGAATCCTAATATTGTACAGTGATAACACCTGATGTATGAAGAGGGTGGTGCTGTACTTATGCTATCAAGTACTGTATGTCAGTCCATATGCAGTCAGCACTCAGATATCCGTTACTCAGATACACGTCAGTCACGTCTTACCGCCCTTGTATTTAGAATAAAATCAATCCTCATTATATATATATATATATATATATATATATATATATATATGTAACAAATTAATGCACCTAACCGCCACGCGATTTCCGACTCCGTCACCAGTTTCTGATACAAAGCTCATCTCTTCAGTGTTACAATTCATTTAATTATCCATCACAGCTAGCATTTTTTTTTTTTTTACACAGCACTTCCTCACCTGAGGAAAATGCAGTCAAAATGCGAGAGAGACAAGCTACGGTAATGTAAAAGTTAATCATTAAACAGTTTTAGATACTGTGATGCATTTAAAAAAAAATCTTTAGTTTCTTTTGTGCATTTTCATTTGCAAGTGAACTGCGACATTGGGGCCTTATCGAGCACTATATGCTGCAATTTTGAATACTGACTTTGGATACTTGGATATTTTAATTCTGGCAACTAGTGTTTTTTTTTTTAATCTTTTGATAAATTGCATTGCATTTTATATTTTACGTAGTTCTGTGCATGGGTAACATTTTGATTTCATTTTGCTGTTGGGGGTTAATGGGGAATTTTACATACTACTACAATACATACAGGATTTAAAAGTATGTACTGTATTACAGTCCATGTGTCGTCTCTTTTTACAAGTGATATTTTCACAATTATATAGTTCTGAATTAAAATACTTCTGGTGAAAATATAGTACTGTAGCAACAAAACCAACTACAGTACATCTAAATGGAAGCCTACTTATTTTAAAAAACAGTCCTTACAGCTATGTATTTATGACATTGTAACTTTTTTGTGTTCCCTGAAAAAATTGACAAGTTTTTATCTTTTACTGCTGTGTTATTCCCCCAACTCGTGCGTTAACAAATTTAAATGAAAGAATCAATGAAAGACCCCTCTGGATTAAAAACGAAACTAAGGAGGACCGTCTTCAAACATAGTGGTTAAACATTCAAGACAGATTACTGTAAATATCCAACCTTGACCTTGACCCTGCTGAATCAAATCTTCCATGAATGCTCTACCATCATCATGATGCATCTCTTGTGATATGTCAGATATAAGAAAAAAATAAGAAAAAGAAAAACAACAACAGTGCCAAAGAAAAGAAAAATATGCGCTACAATATCCCTCCCTGTACAGTTCCTCGAACCCAAGTCATATTTTTTCTTTCTGTACGAAATGTGTGTGTGTGTGTGTGTAGGACAGGGGGTTGTTTGGATGGTAAGGGGCAGGTTACAAAGTGCTCACCTACATACACTCAGATCAGATGAAATAATCAGATATTCGTGAGAAATGTTCTCTATTTATGTGAAAATGAAAGTGTGACATACGTATACAGTATGAAACTCCATTACATCCACAATGTTCAGGATTTATCCTTATTCAAAGTTATTAGAAAACAACCAGCCACTATTCTTTCTATGGAGAGAGGCGTTCTGTTATTACTCAAGAATGGAATGGCAAACAAAGAACGGCTCAGCTGACACTTAACACATTTTCCAAAACTACCGTTTACTACTACACTTTAAATGGACGCGTAGGCCCTGCAATGTTTGTTTCAGACAAAAAGTGGTAAATAAATAAATAAATAACTTTAAATAGTGATAATGGCATTGCTGTGGCATCTTCCTTGGTAATAATGGATCTCCCTTGTTCAAATAATGAACGGTAGTTCCATTATTACCTCGAATCACGCCACAGCAATATCCATTCATTTTCCTGTGTGAACAACATAAATAAACATTGCCAAGGAAATCAACACATATTTATCAACAGATTTGGACCTGTGATAACACTAAAATAATCTTAATTAAATATCAAACTGGCCCTTACAAGACCATGTGGGAACCTTTTCTAGTATTGGGAGGTTAATACTGTAGTCATGTAGAAACTACGGACCTGGTAAAACATCTGCTCAAAAGGTAAAGCCACCATTTATGACACTGTTTCTCCTCCCTTTAACACGTTTCCAGTTTAAAAACAATACACATACCGCAGAAGATTCAAAGGGCCTGAGCTTGTCAAATTTGATGATTTATCCAAAGATTTTTGAATAATTTGATTTGTACACATCAGAAGGCCTCATGGCATGCATGTGACAGAGTGCAGGTGTGGACGTCTGTCATAATAAATCCTATTTAGGTTCAACCGTAACAACATAGAACTGAAGGAGCTCCACTGAACCAAAGGGGGGGGGGGAGAGAGAGAGAGAGAGAGAGAGAGAGAGAGAGAGAGAGAGAGAGAGAGAGAGAGAGAGAGAGAGCGAGAGAGAGAGACAGAGCTATTGACAGACCACAGGATGTCAGATTTCATACTCAGCAGACATCTACAACAACTGATGCCTTGTTGTCAGAGGCTGTTAAATTACCTGTGAAGGGTTACCGGCAGCTCTGAACGTTTTCTTCATTGTTTATTTAGTTCCAAACGGCTCTTGCTCTTTGTGCTGATTACTCTAGCTGACAGCACAGGACATCTAGATTTTGTAAACAGGGTGCTGCTGTATTGAATTACAAGTAACAAGTGTGAAAACAACCTGCTGGGGCTGGACCTCTGCAAGGAAACCCCAGTGCACAGACAGGGTGAGGGTGGAAAAGAGGCCCAGATACAGGAAATCAATTGCAGCTGATATCATCAGTGGAGATAAGTTCAACTCCCATTTCCTTAATGGGCACCCAGGAGTGTTGACCTGGCTTAAAAAATGAGAGGTTTGTTCCAAATGATTGACAATACAATTTACAATGATGGTATTTTTAGAAGTACTTTATATATAACTAGCACTGAAGACAGACCATACATCTGTTTAGTATAATATTTAGTATCTAACTTTGAATTTAGATAACATTTAAAAATATATATATATGTATATATTTAATGCGCGCATAACAGCAGTTGACCACATTAATATATCATGTATATGTTTATTAATATAAACCCTTAAATGCTTTAATGGTGGCCTTCATCGACAGGTTTTCTCTCCTCCTTTAGTCATATCCCAGGGGGTCTTTAGGGCACAGTCTTGGCACTTAAGTCATGACATGCAGATCAGATGCATTGGTTTTGTAACTTGTGGTTGTTGTGTTGATTTTATAGTTCTGGGAGAAAATATGTCACAAAATTTATTAAAAGAGAAGAAATGTAGCCTTTAGGAAGCCATAGGTACTAAGTGACAGTGATAATGACTTGTCTTCTGAAGAATCAGAGGAGATCAACACTGATTTTAATACTGGCAGTGAAGAAAGAAATCTGTGCTCATCTAGCCCACAGAAATAGCTGACAACAGGCAATGATGCCTTTACATCAGACAACAAGTTTAACCTAGAGGTAAACAACGCAACTTTACAGAGTAAACTCACGGCAGCGGGACACTGATATGGAGGAGGATGTGTAAAAACTTCCCACTGCAACACAACACTTCCAAAGGATAGTTAACAGTTTTGTTTTTCTTTTTAATAAATATCCTTGGCGGTATAATACAATTAGCTGTGTTTGTTTTGTCATGTATCTCTGTAATATATATCTGCAGAGTATAAGAAACAATATTTGTGTCAAGGAAAGTTGGGTATAAGCGAGGGTTTACAAAACAAGATTAATACCATATGCTATGCCATGGAGAAGACTGTTTATTAAAAATGTATGTACCATCAGCTTGTTATGCCCCAAAGATCTCCAATTATACATTGAAATGAGGGGAAAACAAATGTTTTCTTTAAGCAGTTATTTGTAATACTAATTTCACACTTCTCTTTCTTGCAGTATTTCTTTTTCATAACTGCAGTGCTGAATCCACAAATGAATAAATTATTGCAACCAAAAATCGGTTTGAATGTTGCCGTTTTTACAGAATTTACATATTGCTTAAGGTACATAAACTTATGCTCAGGGATTTTAGATTTAACTTGATTATCTTTTACCTTAGATGGCTCAATTATTTTTGTTTATTTGTTCTATAGGTATTTCCACACCACAACATTTCAACAGTGTTACATTCGCTACAATAAAACCACACACATATACTGTTAGATTTAGGGTTTAAAAAAAACCCATTTAGGTTCAACAATTTAGTCTTCACGACTGGCTCTGTTGATTACTCTTATAATGGAGGGAAACATTGCTTATAGGTAGCATAGGCACAATAAATACTGGCACTAAAATTTTTTATGTAAAATTAGCTTCCGAGTAGCTGAAATGTATCAATGTTACAAAAGAAAACACTGAACAAATTAAGCAATTACAGTACAGTGTAAAACAGTTGCTGCAGTTATGGGTGGGCCTATTTACTATTTAATTGATCTGATTATTAAACAAGTTATATTATCAGCTAGTTAGCCTTATGAAAAAAAAAATACAAAGTGTTTAACTTGTTCCTTTTAGTTACTATACCTTTAAGTTAAAGGCTTAATTGTAGCAGGCCTACCTGCCCTTGTGATGCCACCTTGGGGAATCTAAGTCAAAAGGGGCTATAGGGTCTCAAGTAGATTACGTTGTTATGGTCTAAGCTGAAGAAGCAGATCCTTTCTATGCTGTATACAAAACCAGCAAGGCTTTTTGATTAACTTATTACTGTTCACAGATTCAAATACAAACAGTGAATCAGAAGATTAATGTTGCCAGTACCCCTTTCCCACAACTTACCCTGGCACTGCTATTGCTCAATATTGTGTTCCACACACTGTAAAAGGTAAGGTCACACTATAAATCAACTGGACTAGTGCTAAAACAAACCAAATAAAGTATTGGATTTCTTTATGTATTTTTAAGATGAAAAAACATCAGCAGTGCAGTTGGCTTGGTCAATTAAAATATATTATATCTTGTTTTAAATGCAGTTAAATTTGTGTTGGCTGGTGAAAGTTTGCTAGTACTTATTATTATTTTTCCTTTAAAAAGGAATATTTCATATAATTTACATTTTCAAAAATATATCTAAACTGTTCCATATCCTCTTATGTGTTTCCTGTAGGCGTCTCAATTGCTGTTTCCTCTTTGATCATTAGAAGTAAAAAAAGATAAATGTATAAAAAATAATAATATTTTTCCTGTTTTGGAGAATGTGGCTCTCATTGATCTGTCAACTCCTGAAAGTAGACACATTTATTCATCCAGTGGTGATTCTGACTTGCATGTGCCCTTCAGTCAGTTTGGCTGTGCCGATTAGAGCTAATTAAATAATAGGAGGGAAATAGTTGGCATTAGGCAGCATGGGCCCCATAAATACTGGCAGTACAAAAGTATGTATGTATGTATGTATGTATGTATTTTACAAAAAGCACATGAATAAGGTTAATTTTAATGTTTCCAATAAAATAAGGAGAGAAAGCTAGATATAACACCCATTAAAGCAGTTATATATATATATATATATATATATATATATATATATATATATATATATATATATACACTTTTTTTCTCCATCAAAAAAAACAAAATACTTTTTTTTTTTTTAAATGTATGCAACGCATAAAGGAGAAAAATAAAACACCACTATGCTCTGAAGGGCTATGCCTTTATTGTTCTAAAGGCCTAAATAAATGGAGGGCTGCAAGATTACTATGTCTTTGACTATTGTATGCAAACCATGGCATTAGTAACTGCCTTTGCCCTTTTGACAAGCGCAGTGATGGAGATAAATGGAAAGGCTGCAGCATTCTCCTCATTTCCTACGTACAACCTGCATACTGAACACAGGTTCATGCTTGGAGGCGAACAGTGCGCATCGCGCTTACATTCACTCATAACCTTAATGTTCTATTCATTTTGTTTAACTTAAACCGTTTTGGAATTGAATGTCATCCAGGGTCCTCCCCTGCTAATTATATACTTTTTTGTTTGAAGAAGTGGACCCTTTTATTGCTCATAATTCCAGCTATCCAGCATGCCTAGGCACCTTCTTCAGATCAATAGCACGTAGTTAAGTGGATGAAAAGGCTAAATGTGACTGCCGTTTGCAATGCCAGAGGTTATTCAGCTTTTAAGTGCCGCACTTGGGCTTCATTTTAGAATGCTAAATCGAGTCCCAGGTGATCAGAAATTCATAACCTCTTTTTTCTGAATTATAGATTTTTTTTTTTTTTTTAAGGCGGCTTGAATACCAGAATAGTTTACATTAAAAACTGCTTGGCACCTGCAATTTTACACATTCCAGCACTGCCGGCCATAGATGGTAAACTACCCTGATTTTAGTGCAATAAAAATCAATAAATATTAACGTCTTCTGACATTTCCTACGCAGATACTTTATCAATTGCTGTCAGGTTATAAAACAGTCAGTGATATATTGTATTTTTTTAGATGGAAATCATTAAAAAAAAACGTGGAAATCAATTTAGATTAACAAAGGTTCACGTGTGCAATTGGATTTCATATAAAATCGTACAGTGGATCAAGGGTTTTCATATACTATAGGTGAAGTAAATCTTGTTGATATGTGCATTTGAAAGATTTTTTTTTTTACATGGCTTATAATATGGATGTTGTTTGTAAACCAAAAAGTACTTTACTATCATTTTTGGAAATGTACCGTGTAATTAGCACTTATTTAAGATTAATACAGTTTTCATTGTATCAATTTAAGCTTATAGGGATCTAAGCAGTGGTGGCCCTAAATACAGCTGTTCTTTAAGTTCTATATTAGTCTTGGTAGTCAGAGCTGATTTATTGACCTTCTGATTAACATTAATTTATATAATAAAAATATGGCTGAAAGAGGTCTGCAGTATGTTTGGAGAAGTGGTATTAGGAGTGGTTTACACTAGAAAATTGTTAGTA
This sequence comes from Acipenser ruthenus, assembly GCF_902713425.1. Lineage (NCBI taxonomy): Eukaryota > Metazoa > Chordata > Actinopteri > Acipenseriformes > Acipenseridae > Acipenser > Acipenser ruthenus. The sequence goes on from NC_081192.1 coordinate 36,396,135, forward strand.
ATTATTCCTGGCAATAATTCCTGGAAATGAATTGCTGCCAATCTTTTTAATTTCTACATTTGCCAAGTAATATTTCTGGCTAAAGAAATCATACATTTCATGTAAATTCAACATGCTTGACGATACAGAAAATAAAACTAATACCAGGAGCTAGAGGATCTACAGAATATTAGCAATCTGAGCATATTAAATATTTCTTGACTCTCACCACAAGTTTGCCAGCAATCTTGCTCAATATTTTACATTAGGCCAGTGATTCTCAATCTGTGGTCAGCGGATCACTGGTGGTCCGCCGGCTCCCTTCAGGTGGTCCGTGATAAGGTTACATAATTTTGGAAAGTGGCAGCATGGTTTATAGATCCCATTGCAAACCCAAAATTTGAGACCTTAAAAACTCAGCTGCAGAAGCAGGAAGAAAATGCATACATGGAGAATATCTCCATGTTAAAAAAGGTCTAAACTCTCCGTCATACAGTATATAGTTTTGGAGTGTCTAAAATGTATTCTTTACTGGGGAGTTTTCGTGTATTGCGCTCATGTGCACTCAACACAGCAGCTTGTAAAGTAAGGGATAACACACGACAGGGCGTGCGTTGTGTTGCATGAACATACAGCTGTAGTTGGGTTGGAGGCACAAACCTTCGTGCCTTCAACCAACAAAGCTGCATGTTAATGAAACACAACGCACAAGCCCTGCAGTGTTATCCCGCTTATAAAAAGGATACAATAAAAAGGGGTTTTCTTTTAAAAAAAGAAAAAACAAAAAACAATTATATTATATATCCTTCTGCTTTACAGAAACACAGTCCCTCAAACAAGGTTCTATTTGTTGTAAACATTAAACTGGAGGTTTTCAACATTCCCATTTATTGTAATGAATTAAAATGAATGAAGCTTCCGTGCTGGTCTTTATCGCTCCATAAACAGAAAAGAAGCTTAGGAAAAGGAGGCAAAGACAAAGTTCACTATCCACTCATTACTACCGCTGACCTGGAGAAGCCAGTACAAAAATGGCATTGAAGCATAGAATTATCGTAACCGTTTACATTTTCAAGACAAACTGTTTTTAAGTCGATTACCATTTCTTTTCATCAAATCAATAAAAACACCAGCTGCCCAAGCATTTTTGTTTTCTTCGGTTTCATTAAGTTGTTGACTTGTTAAATCTTTGTGTCTCTTGTTTTTTTTTTTTTTTTTTCAAAAGCGGTTTTGCTTCTATAATTCTATCCATTCTACTGCCATGCCTCAGAAAATCAAATGTGACAATAGGAATGTCACTCATTAAAAAAACAATGTGATTTTAATTACGAGTTGAATATGTTGTGTATTGATAATTTATTAATTGAACTGTGCTTCGGCAAAAATAAGTCCCGTCCTCCATTGTACTATTTATCTGCAGGGTAAAAAATCCTCAACAGCCAATCCGCATGCAGCATCCAAACATTCCATTTTATAAATAAATATTACAGCTGGAGATTCAGAGCTCCGGCTGGGTTGGTACCTCATGGATGCACTGTTACTAATTTACATAAATACATTTCTGCTGTAATTATCAGTTTAAAATTAAAACAATCCTTTTTTACCCTCTCTGTAAATTTGTGTTAATTGTCTTTTTAGTACTACCAAATATAAAATACTGGTCCTTAAGATGTGTCAATGTTTAGATGATTTTAAATTTCTTTATACAAGACAACAGAGTGGAGTAAAGAAAACCAAAGGGTAAGCACGATAAATACCATGTCAAAGTACAGTAAATGCATAGCAAAAGGAGAGTACAATTTACCCACACAAGCTAAAGTTTATTTAAATCAGTGTATAGCCACTAAACACCGGAAAAACAGTGGAAATGGCTTTATTTATTCTTTTTTTTAAATTTAGTAGTCGCTAATTATTTTTATTATTTTCTCCCAATTTACAATATCCAATTATTTTTAGGCTCAGCTCACCGCTACCACCCCCGCACTGACTAGGGAGGGCGAAGACGAACACAAGCTGTCCTCCGAAGCATGTGCCGTCAGCCGACCGCTTCTTTTCACACTGCAGACTCACCATGCAGCCACCAGGACTGGAAATGGTTACTTAATTCACGTTGACCACACCTTTCCCATGAACAAAAAAATAAAAAATACCTTTCCCAGTGGAGTTGGGCAATGTCCCTCTTTCCTGACTTGTATCTATCATTGAATCATTCTGAATATTTTAAACCCACCCTAACTACTGAGTGGCAGCACATTCCACATTTCTATTGGAGACACTGCTTGCGAGATTTAAAACGAGATTACAATTGGAATGGAGGCTTCTTCACAGGATTTAAAGCTGTGTTACAGTTAAGATACAGAGGATTTAAAACAGAACTGCAAAATTGTGGTGAATGTAAAAAAAAATGATTATAATGTGCCTGTGACCATAAGGTATCTGTTGTGGAAGACAGCAAGGGAAAGAAGGTACAACTTAAGTGTGCAAGTACTGTCCAGTTACTACTATACATATTTTGAAAGAAAAAAAACGCCCAAGCATTTTTTAAACTATCCGAAAACAAAAATGTTATACAGTATATAAAAAGAGAAAGCCCAGCAAAACCAGATACAGCTTGAAAATAGCAATTAGCTTCCTAAATAAATAAACTGTGACTTTTTAAGTTGAATATTTTAAAGTAAAAGAAACCCAAACAAACAAAAAAAAAAAACCCTACGGGATACTTTTTCAAAATCCAAGGTGTACTTCGAACTCTTGGATTTTTTAGACTGTATTAACAAAAAAACAAAATAAAAAAGCAAGTATGGATAATGAAAACCTCTATACTGTTTTCTGTGGTAAATTTGTTTCAATTTTTTTATGTTTGTTTAGCCAGGCAGTTTGAAAGATTATGAAAAATTGCCATTTACAAGGATATGGAAGTGACAATCATTGTAAACATGCCCTAGGCACCTGGATATTTTTCATTAATAATGGTGAGTTCCCATAAACACGCTCCTCTGTGTTCAGCAAAGAAAAGTGATAGCAGATGCAGTTCTACACAATGAATCTCCAAAGAATCTCCCTGGCTCTTACCTGGGGTGGGGGTGTCAGTACTCCACAACCCACTGATGATAAAGCATACATTAGAGAATAATTGTGTTACATCTAATAATTACAATAACGTAGTATCAACAATATTTTATATTGAAGATTTAGTATTTTAATATATTTTTTGAAACCCGCTACATGTTTCAAAGTCCTGCTTTCTCTGTTTCTTTGAATTGGACGCGTAAGCCCATTATTCAAGGATAATATTTAATATTTTATTCCAAACACACAAATTAAAATTCCTCAGGAAAGATGTTGACCCGTCAATCAATCAGACAGTCTATGAAAGTCTGCCATTTAAAGCTGTGACAAGAGTGAGCCTGTTTGAACTGCAGCTATCAAAGGAAAATAACAAGACTAGCCATCAAAAATGATTTGCTTCTAGCTAAGAGTCCAAATGTATTCCGACAGAGTACAATCGTAGTCAGGTTAATTCGATATCTACCTTGTTAATTTTTTTCCCCCTTTTTGTCTTGTTCTGCTTCCTTTGATTTGATGTTTGAACGTTTTTCCTTCCGTAAAAAAAAAATAATTTCAATATAAATGCAACTTCCCAAGAAGTAGCGGAGAAGCTAAACTTGGGCTATCAAAACATTAAACACATGCTGTGTTTAATGATTACAGATTATGGCTGTGTTCAACATGCTTTCCTGCGCACCTTGAATTTGTGGTGGTGTTCAATTTCCTGGGTAAGTCACTGTCAAATGCAATTCAAATTAGCCTTTTTAATGCACAGAAAAAGAAAGCAAAAAAGAAAAATAACAAGGTTATTTTATATGAAGAAAGAATGTAGTTTTAGTAAAAAAAAAAAAAAAAAAAAAACAGTATTTAAGAAATAGTTTGTGACTGAACAAGCTTTCCTCAGGATGACTAAAATTACACAGCTAGATTTTGTCCCCACCGTTGCTCCTAAGCAGAACAATGGTTTTTGACTGGAACCCTCATGTGCTTCTACTTCATCCATAGCTTTTCTTTTAATACTGATACTTCAGACCCTTTGGATATGTGAAACAGTGAGTAAAACAGATCTTCAGCTAGAAACCAATAAGCTCAAACCACAACTCAATGATATTTTACCTGCATGCAGATAGGCTAGATCTGGATTCTCAAGGTCTGGGTGGCATTCCTTCAGATGGTTGCGGAAGTCTGTTGGGGAATTGGATCCGTAGTCACACCTGGGGCAGTTGTACATTTTCACTCCCTCATGTTTGCCTGTGTGGAGGATGTGCTTGCGGATGTTTTCTGCACAGTTGGACCTTGGAAGGAGGAAAAGAGCATTGCATTTATTAAAATATGTACACATTCACCTGATCATGTTTACTTTACAGGCAAACTTAAAACTGCTTAAGAAACCACATCTGGAGAGTTATTGGTCTGTCGAGTCCTTTTTGGACTGATTTATATGATTAACTAATAAAGCACATCTGGGAACTCCGACATTTTTAAATCCCACCAACTACCAGGTTACCAGCCAGCTTACCATTAAAGAAAAGTGAGCTGCACGTCACAGTGGTATTCAAAAAGGCAGGAAAACTGAGTTTGTAAAATTCAATTTTACTGCTGATGCTGACTGCTGTAAAATGATTGGAGGCCATAAAAAAAAACGTTGAGATTACTGTAAGGTATAAGAAATTAATATGATTTTATTACATTCAGTAACCTGTTTCACTATCCCTACTATCTTTGTTCAGTTACATTTTCATAACATTTTCTTCTCTTTGAAAACTCTGTAAAGGTACAGTTCAGCTCCCCATCATATTGTTTTACCCCCCCTTCCCATGTAATCCTTGTTGGGTAAAGTGTCCCTTTCCATTCTGTATTCCACATTCTGAGAAACCCTGCTCTACTGAAACTGTGGGATGGGTGAATGACAAAGTCACATCTTTCCTCTGAAAGGGTAAGGGAGTATTGGCGGTCTCTAATACTGCACCTATAGAATATAGGAGAGGGCTGCTGTATAGTGTTGTACCTTGAGAGAAAGTCAAGAATGTAAAACTAAACAAGGACCAGTAAAAAGTAATTAAGCAAAAGCATGAGTTGCTACAGTACACAGCTGAATCACTTCCTTAATAATCTGCCATTATTTAATATTCACATGCTGTGTACAGACAGTATTTACATCTTCTTTCAGGTGCCACATATCATTTTATATGATTTTTGTCTGACCAACAGACCAGAACAATATGTACCAATACAAAGTTAGAAATGCAAATGTATGTTCTGCACAAAAGGACAAGACGCTGAGAAATAATGAAAATACTGGTACATTATTTACATATTTTCAGAAATGAATATACATTACAGAATATGCATTCCATTATCCATAAGAAGTATGTATATTATATCCTTATTCCCTTCAATTGTTAAGCAGGTATTGTATCTAGCACCACAGTCTGTAATAAAATGTGAATTCCTTACTGCAGAATAAAGAATCTGTCCTAACATCCCACGAGGTTCAACAATTTTGTCTGGTATACAACTTCTATATTATGATGATTAGGATTTTTGTAATTAGAGGTACCATTCCCAAACCATTTTAAGCAAAACAAAAAGCTAACCTTTAATTTTTTTTATCTGATCGAGAGACAGAGGAAGTAATTTCTGATGATATCATCTTAATTTCACACATATACATGTTAAACATGTCCAATAGATATTGAGTAAGTAAGCTGATGCAGCACAAGGTGCCCAGTGGAACAGTCCTCTATGAGGTGTACAGATAGAGCAATCCTGCACTGGAACAGAATCCTGCACTGTGGACTAGTCCTGATCCCAAGTGCACTAAGATGCTGTGTCCTGCATCTTGATAAGTGCTTTAAACAGACTACCGGCGTTGTGTCATTTTTGTTTAGGGTTTAAAACACATGGGGACCCCCAATGAAATCCAGAACAAGTTAGCAGTCAGAATTTGGTACATGCAGGAAAATCTGACAGCAGAAAAGAATATGTAAGTTACGTTTTTGGTTTCAAAACACCAATTAGAGTTTGGTGCCTGCACCTGTACTGGAAAATGTACCATACTGTAGCATATTCCGGTGTAAAATCCACAGTTTATACGCACATTAAAATATGAAATCCACATAACTCCAAGGTATTTATTTTTATTATATGTATTGTCATTCAAACCACATTCATGAGAGTCTTTTAAATATGAAAATATCGCTAGTGCTTGTAAAGAAACATTGTTTGTGGGCATGTGTTCTGTTCAGGGAATAAGGACAAATTCAAGACAATCCTAATAGTGTATGTTTTATATGCGCTGCTCAAAGGACTGCTAAAATCCTTTTTCATTGATTATTTGTAGCTATTTTCTAATTTGATGTAATGTTTTGTTTTTTTTTATTGGGGGAGGGGGGGGGGGGGGGGGGTCGGTCTTTCGCTTTTTATAAACTGTATGAAATTTTTCTTTTCAGTAACCTTCCAAAATGCTTGGGTGTTTTTTTCTGTCCCAATATGTATAGTAACTCGACAGTACTTGCACAGCTGTACCTTCGCTGTCTTCCACTACAAAATCCTTATGGTCCACATGCACATTCTTCTGGGGTTTTTGTGTGTCTAGGCATTTTTTTACATTTCGCCACAATTTGCAATTCTGTTTTACAGTCTCAATATCTAACTGTAATATAGCTATAAATCCTGTGAACAAGCCTTCTAATTGTAATCTCGTTTTAAATCTCACCAGCGGAGTCTCCAATAGAAATGCAGGAATTTTCTGCCATGCAGTAGCTGGGGTGGGTTTAAAGTATTCAGAATGGATCACTGGTAAAGGAGGGACATTGCCCCACTGCACTGGGAAAGATAGTTTGTTTTTGTTTTTTTGTAGTAGGTTTTTATTTTATTTTTTTTTTGGGAAAGGGGTGAAGTCCACATGAACTGAGCAACCATTTCCAGTGTTTTTCCGGTGTTTATTGGCTGTACACCAATTTCTTTTTTTTTGTATCTGAGGTGTTTTATCAGTTAAAATCAGAATCCCAGTTATAAGTCACAAAAAAACAACAACAAAGTAACAGGTTACAGTCACCGAGTGATAAGAAAGGAAGACCACCATATTTAATTTCAAACTGTAGGTCTACTTTATTTAAAAAAAAAAAAAAAAAAACCTATGCAATCCCTTTTCAAAAACAATTTTTTAGAAACTTGCTCAATGTTCATCTTTGTCCCTCACAACTCTTGCAAACATCTCATTTTAAAGGAATATATAGTGCTCCTGAAAGACATTTTCCCATTTCTATTCTCTTCAACTCCTGTGAGCCCTTGTTCTGTGTGATAAGGCAATCTCCTTGGGGATCTGAGCTGTGTAGTTTTGCACCACAAGTGACAAGGACTCGCCTTGAATAACTGCTGTGCGCAGGTTGTAATTATGTCAGCTGGAGTGTTGAACAAGGGGGCTGATTAATGTGAGCCCCAGTCCAGGCACAGTCCCTAACAAAACCTTCGCACAGACCAGCAGCGGGGATGGGTTACGGCAGAAAGACAAAAAAGAAATGCTGCATCGTCCATGACAGATGAATTGCTCCAGCAGTCTTCAGCCAGATGTTCTCGGACAGTATAATACACAATTACTCTCCCTTATCACCTTCCGAGCGACAATAAAGCTTCCTACTATAGTTCATGTGAATGAAGACAAAATTAGTTTTACTTTTACAACAACACTTATCAAGATGCTTTGTATCTGCTTTCTGAAAACAAGCACAATTACTATTTTGCCCCACAAAATGTCTGCTGCAGAATTAGACTGTATTAAAATGACACCTTAGTTAAGCTATTTTACAGTATTATAGAGGATATTTGAATACTATGTGATTTGATGTTATCAATTGTATAATTCCAGTCTGTTCAAAACTAAGTAAATATACTGCAAGAAACAACACATATTGGCTATACATCGATTTCTTTTTTTTTTTTTTTGTATCAGGGGGGGTTTATCATTTTTATCGGTTAAAACTGAAAATCAGTAGCCCTAAATCTAATTGTTTTTATAAATTGTAACAGGTATGGAAAAACTAGAACTATATCCACCCACACCCCTGATTTCCCCTACTATGTGCCTAAATCTGAATTCTTTTAAAAGAAAAATGTAATTCTTATTGTATACTTCTTTAAATACAAAGACAATAAACATAAAACCAAACTATGTAGACTTTGCTGGATGTTCTGCGTTTATGTGCTACAAAATATATATATATATATATATATATATATATATATATATATATATATATATATATATATATATATATATATATATATATATACACACTTACACACACACACACACACACACGCACACATACACTCTTAAAACAAAAATAAAACCAATGCCTATCAAAAAATACATCTCTTTAAGGAAATAAAGAATTATAAATGAGGACCATTTCCAGAATCCGCAGGTAATAATACCTCATTATGTTCACTTTCCCTGAACGAAATTTAATACCCAAAGATATAACTACCTCACCTTGGGAACCTGGAATGAAATGAAGTATTTAACAGCATGGCAATGAAGATCTGAAGAAGACAAAGTGCTCAGAGTACAGACATCCTCCTTTCCAAATATTAGGGATGTGAGTGGTCCAATCCAAATCTATGGAAGTCCGGTACAATTCCGGTACAGAGAGTGGACCGGTATGTGGCCTGTCCATCGCACAAACCCTGGGCCAGCAAGCGTTTTGTTCTCTCGGTTTTAAAAAGATTGGAACTAATGCAATGAAGGAAACACTGCATATTGCAATAAAACACTGCATACTGCCTAAGACTTAAAGCATTAACTTTTTAAAAAGCTCTACAGTAAAAAAAAAAATTAATACATACAAAGCCAAATCCCACAGAGGCTTTAATGAGAAGTTATGACAGAATACAACACAACAAACAACATGTGGATTCTATATATTGTCATGTAATAAACCAGAGCCTGTGAACATGTCATATGATCTTTTAAATTCTCTTTCCCATGCGACATGGGACAGTGTTTACCCTCAAGCAATTATCTTTTTAAATGATACAATATTTTAATAAGTTGTTCTCTATCAAGAAAATGAACAGGATAGAATAACATTTAAAATAGCAGAACATTAAAACATCAGTAAACAGAAAGCCATAGACTAAAATACTGTCAGCTGTCTAATTTGGTATCCCCTGTGTTTGTCACTGTAAATACACCCAATATCAATCAAACCCTTTGTGTGTGATAATGGGGCACAGGTAGACACTCTGTGCAAGTTTGACATTTCTAGGAGCCCCACTGCCTGAAATGCACAGGGGATAGCAAATAATACAGCCATAGACTAAGATATTGTCAGCTGTCTAATTTGGTATCCCCTGTGTTTCTCACTGTCAATACCAATCTTGTGTGTATTGTATATAAAATAAATATATAAACAAATATCTGTAAACAATAACGTTATATGTAATACAATATGCATTTTTAATATCATTTACACGACTCGTGTTTATTCCAGACATAACAGCACAATCCACAGAGCAACAACATTCGTGAAAACTTTCGCGATCATTTACTTACAACCTTCAAGTTTTGAAATCCAAACAATATATAAAAAATAGGCTACTTTGAAATCAGCACAATCGTTTATAAACAGGTAGGTCGCATAGTTAATACATTAAGAATTAATTATTTAAAGATTGTTTTAGCTGCGCATGTCAAAGACGTTTTTAATGAAAACAAACTATAACTGATTACACACATCACAAAGAAATCATGCCGTCCTGTCGAAAAAGTTAGTAAATGATTGTAAAATGCAGCCGACAACTGCTGCGCATGCACATCACTCGTATTTTACCTCAGACACGAGCAAAAGAAAAATTATATGTGCCTATGGGATGATCTCATTTTACTCCTGTGCAATGCGCCAGGGGATACAGAATTCTGAGGGGGTACTAATCAGCTTTGGGAGTCTGACCTGGGATTTACCGCCACGCTGACCACTTCAGTAGAGAAAAACCGCTATGGACCGCTGATGTTAAAGTCCAATCCAATTTTTTTGACTCGCCAATGGCGGTACGGTACGTACCACGGTACAGGGCTGAACCGGATATCGGGCTGGTTTCTGCGGTCCAATATGCATCCCTACTAAATATCTACAGTTTATACAGTGTATATACACTGGGGTTAGATAAAAATACCTGCAGTACACAACACACACTATTGTGTGAACCGGCTGCCCTACACAGGACATGCGACATGTATCCCACAATGTTTATAAATGAATCTCCCTCTTACAAGTCAGTTTCAATCATGAAAGCCAACATACTTTGATAAAGTACACTTTATACTTTTTTTTTCTGCTGACTAGAATTTTAGAACAATTTGAACACTTTGCAGACACTCAAAATGTTTTCTGGATAGCCCATGGTCCTACATTCTAGTGTTATTACATGTGTTTAAAATTGTTCAACATACCCTATAAGAAGAGCATTAAAAAGCTTAAAATAGACATTTTCTCAAAGTAATAAAAATAATGTCCCTTGATTAACAACTGGTAATAGTTAACTACCAACTGCACAACCTTAAATACAGTGTCAAATTAGCTACTTATTTCAAAACTACACATTCCTGTACTGTGCAAAAACCGAATATGAATTTAACCTAAAATACAATTTCATTTTTCGTACCGTGTTCAAGGTTTTAAAACCTTTTTAAAATAAAATAAATGTTTCAGACTAATGCTGGCAGGATTGTGACTTTTCTTGATGGATCATAGTACCTTTTTTTTTTTTTTTTTTTAAATACACTGTCACACTTCTGCATTGCAAATCTGTTATGTTTTCTCCATAACTTAGTATTTTGGCCAAGACCTTGAGAAATGTATTTGTGTGAAACTCTGTGCCGTTAAATCTAACAGCCTCCTGTGGGACTGGCCACTGTTATCCCATATAAACAGGTGGCCCCTGAAGGGTTTAGATCTTGCATGATAATGGGATTAGGACCTAGGAACAATAACTCAAATGATTCCTCAGAGATGAGTAAGCTGTTTTTAACAACTTGGGTCTGGATAGCACATTTATTTTTTTTTTTTTAAAAATGCAACCTCAAGCAGAATGCTCCTAATTTGGTACAAATTCACTATTATGCTCTGCCTGACATTTATTTGTTTTTTCTCAGTTCTTAATAATTGGTCACATACACACACACACACTTTAATGACCAACTAAAACATTAATGACACATGATTTGTGTCCTGACTAATACATTCAATTTTAGAACTATTTATAGTAATGTTAACATTGTAATAATCATTAAAAAAATTCTATATTGTCAGTAATACATATTTTGTTTAAAAGGATATTGTGATTTAAAGGTATGGATTTACAAATCTTTAGACTAAATACATACAAGCCCATGTTTCTTTCTTTGAAACTTGCTTGCTGCTAAGTCACTCTAAGTCAAATAGGGCAGTTCCACTTTTCTAGCAGAGTGTACAGAGTAAGGATGCTTCTATTAAAATGTGTAAATTACATCTTGTCCTATATATAAACATTCTAGCCATTTCCATTGTAGTTGCTGGCATATTTTTATCCTATCTACTTGTGTTCTTATAGTAACATAGTAACATGAAAGTTCCTTGTATTGTGATTGGATGCACTGAAAAGTGTCAGTTGAACCAGGGATCCATGCTCCAGCTATTACTTGAAAAAATAGGAAGGAAATAAATTACTTTAAAAAATGTAAGTTCATTGTTTTTGTTTTAGGTTTGTTTTAGTTAACATGGGCTTTAAAAAAAAAACTTTCTTAAAATATGTAAAAATATTGGGAAATTACAATTTAAACAAAATATATAAAATTAAAAACTAAAATATATTTTTCTCTACTGTCAAATGTTCATCCTTAAAAACTTCACAGAAAACCTGTCTCCCTTACTGCGGTACTGTTAAACCAGATCTTCCTTGCAAGTGGTGGGATTGGAAAACATTATAATTATAACTGGCATGCAGTAATAATACAACTAAAATATGTGCGCCTAAATTTGTGTGTGATTTATATCCAATGGAAAAAATAAATAAATATTACAGAGCCCAAGGGGATGCACAGTCATGCAAATCCTTTAGATATGTAAATGACATAATTGTCATATTTAAACAACACAAAGTGTATTTAAGAGTCAGCAGGTGTCAACATTCCCAAAGCCCCAGCTTTGTAAAATATTAATTAGTCTACCAGAGTTAACATTTTGCTAGCTTGACTGGCCTGCTAACTATGGAAATCCATTATTTGGAGCACTGTAGGGTGTCTTAAAAAGAAATGTTTAAACACCTTTGAAAATATCTATCATGCATTCTGTTTGCACACAATTGAAAGTATTAAATTAGGCTGTTAAATTGTACCTATCCGAGTTATTTGTCCTGGCATGTATTTACTGTTTATTGGTAACTAACTACACATTAAAAAAAAACGTTATTATCATATATTGGTGTAAGGTCAACTGTCAACTGTCAACTGTATATTTAACATAGTGTTTGAACTAACAGAAATCACTTTTTTAAAGGAGTATTCTGCTCTGCTATTCTGCACATACTGGCAGTATATGCTTCCAGTACATGTTTTCATGCTCACGGCAAGTTAGAAAGAAATAATAAATGAAGGTTAAAATCTTACATGAATATTGTATGTTGTTAAGCGCTATGTAGCTCATCATTTTCTATTATTTGTTGGAAAACTGGTGGGGTTTTTTTTGACAGTTTAACAACGCCATCTTGATGTCAACACAATCTTCGACAAAAAGCACTGTCAAATATAAAGATCACATTTAAATATAGAGTGCCAGTTATATAATTGGGCTGGAATACAGTCAATTTTAAATTAAACTAATTTTCCTAAATCAATTTCAATGTGTTTAATGTATTGTAATGCCATCTGCATGTATGTGCAAAGGACATTAAAACATACCAAAAAATACATTAATATTAACGCAACAGATCCAAATCAATGCAAGTCTTTGTTAAAGTTCAGCCTTTGTTAAAGATGTTGCTGTCTGCTGTCCATGTTTAATTTCCATGTTTAGATTTACTTACCAGCAGAAAATAGTCCGTAAATACCAGTTACAACAAAAGCATAAGCCCCTTAATGTATTTATTTACTGCATTTAAAATTTAGCAGGAAAGATCAACACAAGGAAATCTCAATAGTATAGTCACTAAATATGTCAAAGCTGTGACTGACACAATAGCTTGGTTTACATGTAAAAATAAAAGTAAGTCTCACCTTTGTCATGCTACTGTGGTAGTAACTTTTGGGAAATTTGGGTATACATGTGGTTTTCTTTTAGGGAGAGAACTTCTTCAGAATTCAAATGACTCAATTAATATTAAAATATGGGAGGGTACATTTACATATTTATGTCAATGTTCCAATTTGGCAAAACCCAGACATAGGGTTACGCAATTACCAGAAAACTACCAATATTCCATAATAGAGCACTTTGCACTATCCATTAATTATTTGAAAATAATTTGACTGCATATATATATATATATACATATTCCGAGATGCAAACTTTTGAAAGGAGAAAATAGTAGCATTTGCCGAGCAAAGTGAGGCTATTTATTTATTTATTTATTTATTTATTTTAAGGCCAGGGGCTGCTAGCTCCCACAAATCACGGGGTTAATAAGCTCTGATAACACTGGGAAACACATTTTTGCTGTTCTACAATTTTGGTAATTGAAAATACACAAAACTTATAAAAACACTGTTTTTTATATCATATTTGTGACATGCCAATTGGGATCTTACATTTTAGAAGGAGGGGAGTCTGATTTCTGCTTCCAAGTTTATTAACTGCCATAATACAACTGTCAACATCGGAAATGTATATTTAGAATTATTTTTTTTTTTAAATTAACAGGAAAATATACACGTGGAGCATATGTGAAGAAAGACGGGCCACACTCTTTACCTGGTGCAGAAAGATGGGTTAATGTAAAACTAGGTTTTCAAATTGTCTCTGCTGGCCTGGCACTGAAAAGCTTGGTCCGTCTTTCTACACCTATGTCTACACGTGGTATAAAAAGAACACTTCATAAACATTCATCTGTACATTTCACCACGCAACTCCACTGCTCCGCTCACTCCACTGGCTCCCGATCACCGCTCGCATCCAGTTCAAGACTCTTGTACTAGCCTACAGATGCCTTGACCAGACTGCACCCAGCTACCTCCAGACCCTCATCTCTCCCTACACCCCCACTCGACCTCTCCGCTCCTCCTGCAATAGAAGACTGGCTCTACCTCCTCTACGCTCCCCTGCCTCCAGAGCCCGCTCCTTCTCCACCCTTGCCCCACAGTGGTGAAAAGACCTTCCTACAGATGTCAGGACTGCCCAGTCCTTGACCACCTTCCAGCGCCTCCTCAAGACTCACCTCTTCAGACAGCACATGTAGAACTTCTCTTTTTTTTCCCTCTGGACACTTATCACTCTTCCTTAAATGCGCTTTACTTGTTCTCAACTGCCCCCTATTTTTACTGCATTTAATCCTGTACTTTAGAGTACTGTAATCTGTCAAGTGTTATTTAATCTGTAGTATTTTTGTATTTAATTATATCCTGATGTAACTATCACTGATACTGTTATCTGCTCCGTTATTGAATCGTATTTTTTGTCATACTTGTACTTACTAGAACCAAAGTCATTGTATTTATCTTGCTCTTAATTGTATTATTACTTGTACTGTGGTTCCTGAAATGTATTTTTGTTTACAACTGCAAGTCGCCCTGGATAAGGGCGTCTGCTAAGAAATAAATGAATAATAAATTTCAAATGTGAACGCACACCAGCGTAAAACCTGCTCTGACGTATTCCATGCACTTGTTGTCATTCTTGTAATTAGTTTGTTGTATTACACGCTCCTGTGGATAACACACACTGTTTTAGCGACCCCGGTATTGGTTTTTAATATTACATTCCTCTGCATACTAGACTCCGCAACAAACAGTACAGTAAGCTACTACCTCTACCTTAACTCAAGAACAAGCAGATCAAGTTTAATGTCTGTAACACACTATGGAGCACCAGATCTTTAGATTTTGTTCAGCAAAATCTGTTTGAAAAATCTTATTTGAAATGTAAAAGCTAGATTTAAATTGAATGGGACGTCTCCCTCCCTTTGTCATTTCTCTCCTTGCACAGCTTCAGGTAAATGGGACTTGTGGATTAACTTATTTATGTATTATTATTTTTAGTAATACTGTCCATTTTGTTATTACATTTGAAACCAAGTAAAATACCATCAATATATTTGAAAAAATCTGAGCTAATACATTTCTATGGTATGATGCTGATATGTAGCAGAATTTAAAAAAAAAAAAAAACTAGCTCACTGAATTTAACTATTAGAATAAGCTTTAAAATATTGTCGTTTTTCATATCACATATCTGTTCTCAAAGACTTTCTTCTAACATTGCTGGTAAAATAATTAAAGCATTACAAAAATAATTATTTCCCTGCGTTTTAAAGATTGTCCATTTATATTTTACATTAAGGTGAGTAATCAAAAAACTATTGTTTGAAGTAATTTAATATTCAAGAAACCATTATAATTAAATAACTGTATTCCACTTTTTTCTTAAATACTTTAACAGGTCTGTCATGTGGTTTTAAAAAAAAAATGCCGCAAGAGTCACGTCTACACAGCTGTATCTTTCCATATGGAAAGAAAATATATTTTCAATATATGGTGTATACAGTTTATATATTTAAAACAGATGTTGTACTTACATTTTACAAATATGAAACATATATGTAACATCAATCAATCAATCAATCAATCCTTTATTTATATAGCGCCTTTCATACAAAAAATATTTCAAAGCGTTGTACAGGACAAAACAGAAGAAAATCGAAATAAAATTCATGTGTATGGGGAATAAAGAAAAACACCATTTAAAATTCAGAAGCTCTTTTATGTAATCTGGTGCCATACCTTCAAGTGTTTTATAAGTCAAAAATTTAAAATCAACTCTAAACTTCAGTGGGAGCCAGTGCAGTGAAGCCAACACAGGAGTTATATGGTCTCTTTTTGTTCTGCTGAGAAGCCTAGATGCTGCATTCTGTATAAGCTGCAGGTGATTTATGAAATGACCTGGAAGCCTGGAAGTATTGCAATAGTGAAGTTGGGAAGACACGAAAGCATAAATTAGTTCCTCAGCATCAGACAAAGAGAGAAATTACCTAATTTTAGAAATGTTTCACAAATGGTAAAAGGATACTTTGGTGACATTGTGAATATGCGACTGTGAGAGGGGAGGGATCTGGACTGGCCGTCAGGTGCATGCGTAAGCTAGTAGGGGGTCCGTACCACCTTTGACAGAATACTGCCATGCCATTTGATCCAGTATATCCACACCGTACTGTGTCTTTGTATTTTTTTGCACCGTCACACTTTTGCACCGTTCTGCCTGAAATGTAGTTTAAATAATAATAATATATGACATGTAGAATGACTTTCATTAGTGTTTCAAGCACTCAATAGGATTATAATACGTTATTTCACAATGACGTTGATTTTATTACAAAGCCCAGACTAAATTGTCAGCTATATTGTATTGATTTCAATATGCTGCATAAACTGAGGGTCTGGCGGTTGAAGAAGCAAGTGCTTATAACTTATTCATTTTTACGATTCTGCAGCTGAAACACCGTATGGGTATTTAATTCAAATAGTTAGTAACACTTAAGAACGGACATGCACGAGATATTCAAATATGTGGAGATATTTAAATTTGAATTGCAAAAGCCGTTCAAAAAGCGGCTAGGGCGGTGCTAGTGTTAACCATAACAAAGGAAAAGATCACCTAACTACGTCTCCTTATATACTGTCAATCATGACCCCTTGGTTAACAACTGCAACCATTCCTCTAATCCGCAGCTACCACATCGTTTCCCTTCCGGGTCGATAATTTAGTGTACCGTAGCTCCGCCCCCATTCTAAATGGCCGACTTCCAACTACCCCTGGGAATTAATTGTCTGGCCATCCAGTCCAGGGCACTCTGTTCCCTTAACACAGTGCCCACAGGTCAGGAGGGAGATTCATCACCAAGAATCATCACAGGGCATCACAGGGCGCAGATACAGGAACAGAGTGCCTCATACTGGTTGGTCTGGCAGTTCATTCCAGGGTCAGTCGGAAGCCAGCCAGCCAGGAAGGGGATGGAGTCACAATGCCCGAAGTAACTCACCCTAAAGTGGTATGCAATGTGTCAGTCATGGATTGGAGGAGACGTGACTGGACTAGCTATTGCAGGGGGCATGACTAAGGGTATAATTGGGAATGTGACGATGTAATCTGTTCCTTTGATGTAGTTACCGCTAGGACAGAGAAAGAAAACAATCTATTAGCACTCATGAGTGAAGTGTTTGGTTTGTTTTGTAACTGTCTGTATTTGTCTTTTGTCAGACGACTAATATGAACGCGGAAGCTATACCGCTTCAAGCCAGCGCTAAAACCCGGACTGCATGGCACCTGTACTCACAATAATGTTAAATCACCGCACCTGTACCTAGAGCACTCTGTCCGGAGATGTGTTTGTATCTGTGTTGTGTGTCTGTGTTTTGTATTATTATTTTGGGACTGAAACCCCTTGTTTTATACGCTGGCAATACCCATAGTTGGGTAGAGCCAGCATTAATGTTTCAACGGTCAAGCTGACCAAAAAGAAAATAAGAGAATTGTTTGAACCATGAACTTTGTGTCTGTCGTTGTCTGGAGCACTTGCACCACCTGTACACCTGCGCACTGCAAACCACTCATTCACAGGGATCCAGTATAATGGTAGCCTACATGCATTCAACACATTTCTCAGAAGATGCTTTTTTTTTTTTTTACTTTTTGGATCTTTGTTCTGTAAGTCTTGAAGCAAGCTGATGTTACGCCCCCATACTTGTCTTTTTGAAGGTCAGTTTGTGGAACCAAGTGCTTTTTTCATGTTTTCGTTCTTGTAAAACAAATGTTGCCCTATGAATTACGTTTAAGAGATTTTACTTCAACTCTATTCACATTGATCAAGTCTGGTGCTGAGATCGATAGCCCGCAAAAATAATACAGGCGACCACTGGCACCAATGCCCAGCTGTGCTAACGTAATACATTTTAGGGTACAAACCTGACTGTTTTTGTTCTTGGTAGGTGTCTGTGATGGATGCTATTTAAGGCTTGTCTTACTGCTAAGGGGCAATACAATCTAAGCTTAAAGCAATCCGCTATCACCAAACATGAAAATAACGAAAGTATAAACAAATAAATACTAACAACAACAACAACAACAACTTAAAGCTTTTGAAAAACACTGTATTAACAAACCACTGTATTAAGAGGTTTTCACAAAAAACACAAAGGTATACTGAACAAATATTGAGATCATATGTTCACACAAACTCCTACAAACCTGTTTCAGTTACTTATTAGTAAGTCTGCTAAGAAATAAAATAATAATGATAATAATAATAATAATAACATTTAAAATCCTATTCTGCTAATGTGTATATGCACACATTTGACTATTCTCCACTGACAGCTTTATCACTTTATGCTTCTTCAACAAGCAGCTTGTTTGAGTAACCAAGCACTTGAATAAATCAATGATCCAAGTGTCCTTTTTCTCATGTGTGCCATCTCTTTCTTTTGGGAGAAAAAATCATTACTCGAACTTGAAGTCACTGATTAGGCAGATCCAAGGCAACAGTTAACCTGACACCACTCAAACTAAATCATAAAAAAACACTTTGACTGTGAATTTCTGAAAAGCATAGAGCATAAAGGATAGAGATGTGAATGCCACAGACACTAGCCTACCCTATAAATCCAGAGTTTGTTTACTGTGATAGGGGGTCTATTCAATTGGTCTACAGAGGGTATAAAAAGGGTTAATTAAAACAGTCAGTCAGTCAGCTTTTGGGGATTTTGTCTGACTATAAAGCAGACATTACTGTACTAAATATGATGATTTATAGCAGCGCACAGACACTGGGTTTTTTGAAGCATTAGTTGTGATATCTTAAATGTTCAAATAATGCCTTTTGTAATAATAATGGTATTATATTTCTGGCAACCGCAACTTTGATTGCAAGGTCTATAGTAATTGTTTTAAAAAAAATTTGATGAATGAATCATGATCACAATCTAGATGTTCCTCTTGGGACACAGAGACTTGTTTATTTACTGTATATTATACTTAATTTTCTGAAATAACACATGTTTAATGTTTATCTAAGGATAAAGAACATATGATAGTAGTAGCAGTAGTAGCAATACACAACAGGTGGCAAAAGCTGAAATTTAAAAAAAAACTCTAACATGTTTGGGGCTGAAAGTTTAGGGATATGTTTGCTGAACTTAAACTGTTAGTGCAAAGTGTAAAATGTTAACAGCCCTCTGAATTTTTAGCTTTTCATTATCATATTAGTGTTCTTAGTCATCCAAAATCTGTTTCATAACTCAAGGACATTTTACATATTAAACAAAGTCACCAGCATATTTGACCTTTGTAGCGGTTTCTGAGCAACATGGAATTTCTGTAAAATGTTTCTCCTAAAACAGTGAGGAACATTTTTAACAAACAAACATTTTCAGGTTAGAAAATATATACCAGTGCACATCCCTAGTGCTCAAGTTTTGTATTGGTCTCATTAAAGAAATGTAATCTTGCTCAGGGTTTGCCTCAATGGGTGAAATATGCTGAAGTGCTGAAACATAAATGAGGATCAAGAAGACATATAATGGTAAACAGAGAAAGAAACACATTATTATGCAAATTCAGAGGACATTCTCCTTCACTATAGGAAAGAATGAGTTACTCTTTCCTAATCAATATGAGAATTCAATAAAAGAAACACCTTGTGGATATGACATTGTTGCAGCATTGATTTAGGCTTACAGTACAGTAGAGCATTTCTCTCAAGCTTAGAAAATGCCCTTTTAAATATATGTTTAAAATAAATCTAAAATGTTGGGGGGAAAAATTCAATTTCACTGCTAATTTAATGTGTAATTACTGGTGCTTTGATGGCTTTTTAACGACAGGGAATTTCCAGAGGTACTTGACAATGAAGCTCATGATCACATAACCCCAAGCTGATCCCATCACCTCTTGGCCGCTAATGAGCCGTTACCTGTAGTCGCACCACGGGCACCTGTAGGGCTTCTCTCCAGTGTGCACACGTTTGTGGCGTGTCAGATGGGATTGCGTTGTTGAAGCGAAATTACACAGCTCACATTTGAACGGCTTCTCTCCTGCAAGATAGAAGGGAATGAAACTGCAGTGGCTACACTAAATTTCTCCAATCTTAGTGGAGAGGAGGTAAACACAGGTAACATTAACAGGGTTATAGTGGCTGTAATATGCCTACTGATTTCTTGGAATTAATCAGTATTTTGCATAGAAAATCTGTCAATCTTAATATATATATATATATATATATATATATATATATATATATATATATATATATATATATATATATATATATATCTTCTGTTCAACCCCAGAATGTATCTGTACAAATCTGTAAAAACTGAAAATAAAGGCCTTTGTGTATAGTTTGGTAAAGCACTGCCTTTATGGTTTAAAATGGTGGAGTGCTTATTGTGCAGTCCATATATTGTAGCATTTTAAGGTCAATGTTAAGCTACCAATGAAGGGGACAATCACTAACCTGTATGCTGTCTTCTGTGTTTGGTGAGGGCATGACGTGTACCGCCAGCGAAGCCACACAGGTCACACAGGAATGACTTCTCTCCTGGGGCAACAATAAACAGATGAGAGACTGGAGAGGTCACAGATCATTAAAACATATCTATCAAAGCTTTCAGGGTTACTAATTCCTCCAATCAAATGTTTCCATGTAAATATGTCAAATGGGAATGAAATTACCACTGCGGTTTATTGACTGTGATAAAATCTGAAAAGCACCACTGAACATAATTACATACTTGTCAGACCCATAAAAATTAACTTTATTATCAATGGAATGGTTTTGTACAACTTCATTTCTGTTAGATGTCTTCCAGATGGGGCTACTTTATGCACTTGAACAGTTTTTATGCATATCCTGATTTTTTTTTCCCACACAATTCCCATGCATCTGTCTCTTCTATATTAAATTAAGTAAACCTAAAAAAGGCACCTTATACATGGCAAGATGTCCTTTGCCTTTACCTATTCATATAAATGGTTAGCAGTTTCCTATTTATTTGTATGGTAACTAGTTTCTATCATTAACTGCATCTCTAACAGAAACACATAAACTATGAGGGAGTACTGACTAGCCTGCTAGATTATCTAATCAGGCCGTCTGCAGACAAATCGATCATTTCTGTATACCAGCTTCTCGTAGCAAAGGACTTTTTTTCTAGAATATGTGGCTTTCTGAAGGGCTAGGTGGAGCATCAGTTTATTTAACAAGCTTCTCTTTCCTTTCACCCTCTGACAGGCCTGGGTTCACATCCCAAAATCAGCACAAGATTCAGCACCTCTCTGCATAGGAAGTCTCTTTTGGAGATTATAAAAAGTCTCAAACATTGCCCACACCATCCACAATAAAAATAGTGACCAAAAATAAAACACCTCTGTGGGCATAATTTCATTATTTTAACAGTGGTGGATCCGAATACCGTTACCTTACCTTTTAGATCAGCGTTTTTCAAACTGGGGGTCCTGACCCAAAAGGGAGTCGCATGATCACAAAATACTGTCATAACATTGTTGTTATAAAGTAATTAGTTTACTACAAACTCTGTCAGGAACTTAACATGTTTGTTTAAATCACAAATACCTTGTACTATTTAAGCAGAAAAAGCTTTAAAAATAATAATGATAAATAAAAAACATATCTTTGTCTGTAGGCGTTTTTGGGGTTTTTTTGCAAGCTTTCATACTTAGCCTCGTGCACTGTGACACAGACTAGTATATAGTTACAAATACAATGTAGAAAACGTTTGGTAATAGCAGTCTATTAATGCTTGTTTTTGGTTCGGTAGATTAAATGCATTCTTCACAATTCTTCAGAAAATAATTTCTTCACTTGCTTTTTACAAATTAACATGTAAAGTGTGGCTGTTTTGCTTAATAATATCCTCTTTTTTTATCCACTGGGCTGGCAGATTATTTGCGTTTTTTTCCTGTTGTGTAAACGGGTCCGTGATGAGTCCGTAACTTTTAAACCGTAAAGGAGTTTTTTTTTTTTTTTTTTTGTACTACCCTCTCCTGTCTGCAAAGTACTATAAATGGTAGGGCTGAGACGATTTATCTTGTATTGATGCATCGCGATACGATACACCTTTGTGTATCGTGTATCGTGATACAAGCTTGAAATGAGTAGCTAATATGCCACATTTATTAAACTGTAAATCATGAAAGAAAAGGTCTTGGTTGTCTGAACATAAACTCCACTTCCAGAATTTAAGCGGGAGTAGATTAAAGAATGTTTTTTTTTTTTTTTTTTCTGTATTCCATTGCTAGCAAGCAGGGAATACTGACACTTTACTAAAGGCTTCAGAACGGGCTGCTGAAAAGCTGTCTGGCCAATGGGAGTTGAGACAGACGTGATTCTGGCCAATGGAAGTGTAGAGGAGGCGGAGACAGCCTGCCTTGTTTATTGTGGACAGAGAGGAATCAGGAAGTGACCAGTGTCTGTAAAAACTCACTGCTATGGATAATTTTACTAAAGTTACTAGTTTTGTATTCAAATGCTATATATAATATTTTTTGTGAGAGAGCATTTTATTTCATATAAATATATAGCTCTATGTTTTTCCTTTTTTGTTTTTACTAGTTTTAATGTATTGCTCTCCTTTTAATGTTCCCTTATCATAATCCAGTGTAAATTACTATTTTTTATACATAGATACATATACACATACATACATACGACAAAAGTCTGTCATTTGTGAGAGAGGATAGACTATAAGAATTTTGAAGTGTATCTGACTCGACTTTTTTTTTTGCGGAAAGAATGTGTGTTTCCTATAAAGCTATTTATTATAGTTGACAAAACATATCGCATTTTTTGTTTTATTTTATATTTGTTCACCTTTCAGTGCGCCCTAATGTTTTTATTTGGTTGAATGATCCTTAAACTTTGATTTGGTTGAATATGTTACTTTCTTTAAAGAAATGTGTTAATCCTGATCAAAATTACTTTACTAAATTCAATACTAATTTTATCATTAATTTAAATCTAATAATTTATATTATTTCTAACCACATTTAAAAACAGCGCAGTATAGAATAGTATACAAAATAAAATTATATACTCAACCTTGACTTGAAAAATACAAATACTTATGTAAAATGTATGGTATAATAATAATAATAATAATAATAATAATAATAATAATAATAATAATAATAATAATAATAATAATAATAATAAATCTACTGAGTTAAAGTTAAGTTTGATGCAATCAAAAAAGCTGTGCATTTAAAAAAAACAACTTAATGCTGAAAAACTTGCTATTTAGATTTTTCTAAAGAAACACATGAACAAACTTTGTACTTTAATAGTTATCAAACACATTGCTTGGTATTTTTTTCCTCTCTCATTAATGTGGTAAGGAGATTTGGTTAATTAAGTTAAATCTGATATCCCAGAAACTCTAGCTGACATACTGCTTTGTCTTTAAACTCAAACAAGTGCTATACTACTTAGTGGTGAATACATATAATTGATTTTCAACTGAATCTGTGTATAGATCTGAACATTATATATATATATATATATATATATATAGAGAGAGAGAGAGAGAGAGAGAGAGAGAGAGAGAGAGAGAGAGAGAG
The DNA here is from genome assembly GCF_902713425.1 of Acipenser ruthenus. Classification (NCBI taxonomy): domain Eukaryota; kingdom Metazoa; phylum Chordata; class Actinopteri; order Acipenseriformes; family Acipenseridae; genus Acipenser; species Acipenser ruthenus. The sequence goes on from NC_081192.1 coordinate 36,419,984, forward strand.
AGAGAGAGAGAGAGAGAGAGAGAGAGAGAGAGAGAGAGAGAGAGAGAGAGAGAGAGAGAGAGATTATTTTATTTACCACCACTTTAATTCAAGTAGCATATGATATGATGCATATAGAAATTAATTTGAGGTCCGTTCTGTTCTTGCTCACAATATATTACATTTGTGGTTTATTAAGAGAAAAATATGGTTGATGATCATTTTAAATCATTAAATTATGTGTGGACAGCGTTCTTATTTCTTATACCTCTAGTCACAGTCAGCTTCTTAAATCAGCTCCAATCTCACCCAGCATTTAATGTCAGCAGTATTTTTTTATGTTATTTCTATATTTATTTTACTCTATACTTTATTGCTATTTATTTATTTTTTTTAAAAAGTGTTCAAGTTAAAACTAAAGTTTCAGGGATTCAAGGCACTTAGGAATTCGCTAAATTGCAGGAAGTCTGGAAAAGAACATCACTGCTCAAGTGGGTCCAGAAGCATTTGGTCCTTTAACAGAAAATAATCACTGCATCTCTCAATGCTTTCCAAAGGGATTTTAAAATATATAAAGAAATATGAAGTAGACATCAAGGATTATCGGGATGACACAGTATATGATATGACTGAGAAGCTGCAAGATTGAAATGTAATTCTAGATTCCGTCCAAGGAGGTCCAGAAAAAAGAATAATCTTCAATTATCTACGGCCAGTGAAAAAAAGTATTCTGATCCAAGTGACTCAGAGCATCCAGCTTATACAGAGAAGCCTTTTTTAGGAACTGCAATGGACACCCACACAACATACAACAAAAAACGAGGAGGGGGTCGAGGGGGAAGAAATCCTCCACAAGGAACACACAGGTCACAATGGAACAAAGAATGACAGTAATTCATTTATCACATCACCCTTTGAGTCACAAACTTCTGTTTTAAGTAAAGGACTTTCTTTTGTTCCTACTAATACAGTGGATCCCTTTTAAATTAAAAGTAGACAGTTTCAAATTTTTTTAACTTCATTTGAAACGTTTATTTTCTACTGCTACAAACATTCTAAATAGTACTAGTGTAGTTGATAGAAATCAAGAACAAAGTGTGAGTGGTGGAGTGCAAGGGGGAAATACACCACTTAAGAAAAAGTCGTATTTTGTACCGAATGCAAATTTGAATCTCTCCATTACTACATATAGCCGTTTCGTAGAAAGAGATTTTAGTGAACTGTTCCAAAATCTTAATAAAGGGAGGCAAAATCTGGCTAGCGATGAATGTGGTGCTCTAACGGAACTTGAAAAAAGCCCCAAAATAGAATGAAATCAGCTGAAAAAGGTGACACTATTGTTGTGTTAAGTTATGAGCAGTATGATAGGGAGGTTAAGAGACAATTGGACAATAATCAATTCTACATTCCATAAAGAGTGAACCCAACACAAGAAGTCAAAAATGAAATAGATACCTTTATTTCTTTAGCATTAATGAAAGGGTGGATAAATGAAAGACAGAGAGATGTTCTAACTACAGAACACCCTGTCTGTCCTGCATTCTATGTACTCCCGAAAATACAGAAATCATTAGAGAATCTGCCAAGTAGACCTATAGTTTCTGGTAATAGCTCACTTAAAGAACCATGTTCTCAATATGTTGATTTTTTTAATTTAAAAAGATGGTTCCAGCGCTACCTTCATTTCTTGGTGACACCAGAGATGCCATAAAACAACTTAGTAGCTGTAACATTACCACTGACACAATATTAGCTACATTAGATGTACAAAGTCTGTATACCATGACAGGGGGTTACGGGCACTTTCCAGATATCTAGACACCCGTCCAGAAGGCCTTCTGACTTTTGCTTAAGTTAACAGAGATGGCTTTAAATATGAATTATTTCCAATATGCAGGGGGTTACTTTTTACAACTACAAGGGACAGCTATGGATGCGGCCTTTGCATCTAATTATGCTAATCTATTTATGGGTCACTGGGAGGAGAATTTTATTTATAACTAACTGAAAGTAATCGATACATTACGGCGTAGATATATTGATGATGTTTTATTAATATGAAGAGGCACTGAACAAGAACTAGAATTATTTATAGAATATATTAATTTGACTGATCCTCATTTAAAATTCAAGAGGAACACAGCTATTTTAACATCAATTTCTTAGATTTGTCAGTCTTTAAAAGGAGAGAATAATACACTTGAAATCACAATATATTGCAAACCTCAGGAGAGAAATACATTGTTACAAGCTAATAGTAACCACACGCAATCTTTGATACGTAATATAGATACGTAATAGAGTTTGAAAAGAAATCTACACAGATGAGAGATTTTCACAGAGGCTATAAACAACATGATATTGAAAAATCATACCTTCGTGCAAAATACACAGAAAGAAAAATAAATATAGAGCAGACAGGTTGCAACGTATTTGCTTCTCTATTGAACACAATCCACAGATTGGTGGAATCAAAAATATCATTAAAACACTGGCATATTCTACAAAGTGACAAACAACTCAACATTGTTACTTCAGTATCCCCAGTGATTACTTTTAGACGAGACGCTGAAGCAAAGCTGAAGAGTCTCGTCTCCCGGAGAAAGCTGAAGCTCCTCTCGCAGCAAAAAAGTAAATACATTAAGAAAGATAACCACATAATAGGCCTAATATTTATTTAGTTATAAAACAAATGCTGAATAAGATGTCTGTGTTCTAAAGTGCCAGCGCAGCTTTTCTCCAGTACAAGACCGGTACTGTATTTACTGTAGAAATATTGCATGAATCACTAGTACAGGGAATTGGGGGTCATGCTGTAGGAGCGTTATATCCGAGGCTCGTTATAAATCGAGAGCCTTATAGCGAGGAAGCACTGTTTTTTGTAGCTGTTGACAGTATATGCAATAGGAAGAACTTTTTTTGCTGGTCGAAAAGCCTATAACTTTTAATACACTGCAGATGGCTGAATGAAAATATGAATGTGTCCCCACAAATATTTTTATTTACATTTTCCACATATATATACCGAGCATCAAAATAAACTTTTCACTATTATAACACATTTATTTTCGAAAAAAAAAAAAAAAAATTATATAAATGTTTTTGGTTTGTTTCTCAATCATTCATCCTTGACCATGACATGCTTGAGTGACTATTACTGAAGCATATGCACTTAATGACCTAATTAGTGAGACTGTTGATTGGACACTGGATATGAAGTGATTTCAGCTGTTGAATTGCAAGCTTGAATAAAAGCAATAAAGAAAATCACAGAAAAAAAACAATATGCCACGTCTGTCAAGAGAGCAGCCCCTTTGTGCAATCGGCATGTTGGAGGATGGACTAGGGCTGCGTACTGTGCCTCGCCGTCCTGGGTGCTCACAGCCAGCAATTTCAAACCTTGTGAGATGGTATAACCAGACACACTCTGTCAATGACAGGCCATGAACTGGGAGACCAAGAGTCACAACACCTGCCCAAGATCGACAGATCATTTTGCAGCATCTTCGTGATGTCAATTGTTAATCAGCACAATAAAAAGTCACTGCACCTGCGCTAAAACAGTTTGTCATTTTTCGATCACATCTAATGAATTTTATCCAAATAAGCATAAGTTTCTTTTGATGCTCAAATAAGTGATGCATTTCTTTTGATGCTCAAGTGTGTATGTATATATATATATATATATATATATATATATATATATATATATATATATATATATATATATATATATATATAATTAATAGAGGACAAAGCGAGCACAGGAGGTTTACAGTACACTACAGCTCTCCAGCGCCATTCATTAAAAGAGAAGAAATTGATTATATATATATATATATATATATATATATATATATATAAAATTCTTTTTTTTTTTTTTTTAAGTAGCTTACCCACATTATTCTGCTTATTTATGTATTTGTTTTATTTTGTTTCTGTTGCAGTTGCCATGAAAACGATCTGTTGACCGACAGGTTGAAAGTTGTACTTACATGATCCCTTTGGCTGTGTGAAAGGGTTATGACGGTATTATACAGGCATAGATTACGCAATTTCGTGCTGTGTGCAGGAAAGTAACAGACAAACACTCAACAAGTGCATTTTTGTGCATTGAAATGTACAAGGAATGAGAAGTCAATCCTTTATTTTCTATTAGAAAACAGCCACTGTCCCCTATCTCTCATTATGGTGCAGACTACAAGACCTAACACCACAAATCCATATTATTGATCTATGCCAAGTCTCCACAATTATTCTTTAGAAGGAAACACCGACAATAAATTACACCTGCACTAGCTTTTCATCTGCTGTTCGATAGAAGTGATCTCTCAGGGCGGACTGGGGACCTTAAATCGTCAACACCCTTGTCAGAGAAGCTAAGGAGACCTGGGCCTCTCACAAACTACTCTTCAGCAAGAGCCGCTATACTGTAATCAGAAACTAAAATCAAAAAATAAATAATAGCGTGGCTGTTGCCAAAGGGTACAGCACACTTTCTGTCACTAGCCATACAGACTCTGGCACCATATCCTTAACTCTCCCACATTTTCTCTACTGTACTCTGCATGCATGCATGCATGCATATATATATATATATATATATATATATATATATATATATATATATATATATATATATATATATATAGTGAACTATGAGTTCCGTAATTGTTGTGATAGCCAAGATTTGCCTTTGCAGAGAGGAGACAGAACAGCAAGATTACTAAATCAAAAGGTACGTTTTTTTTTTTTTTTTTTTTTTTTTTATTTGAAAGAAAAATATACAAAATTCCAAAGAAAAGAAAACCCGACCTCTGGGCTCTAACTTTACTTTTCCTTTGTCCCTAGCTAATTCTGCTGAAGCTTGCCAGGTAAAAACAATATTTTTCTTATATAGTGCAGGGTGCTGTATTCTGTAGTAAAATTACTACAGCTGGCCAAAGTCCAGTATTTGGGTGCACGGTACGGTTCACAAGGCCTCAGGCCTGATAGGGCTGTACACTCCAAGTCTGTCCATTGTATTCCCCTTGATGTCCTGGTAAAACTGTTGCTTTGTTTTTCCTTCCACAGGTAGATCGTCTGGTGCTGTCACGGTAAGTTCACAGGGTTGACTCTGTTCCTTCAGGAGTCCTGCAGAGGAAGTGCTTCACAAGACTGGGTAAGTACGACAGGTTATGGTCTCTGGTGATACTTCACTTTAATATGTTTCTTTGTACCCAGACAAATGCCCTCTCGTTGATATCCCGTGTATAGTCGTGACCACACTGGGCCTGCTACAAATGCAATTGTTGGCAGAACATGTTTCTGCTTAAATAAACAGTGGTTTTATTCTTGGTTGGTGCAATTATTTATTTATGCAGTGTCCCTTTTATTGCAGGTAAAATAGCACAGTCCTTGCAGGGAGTTATGCGTGCTCTCAAAGTCAGCCTTTCATATAATATAACTGTATAATACATATCTGAATACAAGCAGAGTACAATGTATCTTTTAAATTAAATACAACTAATAAGGCATTTTGCAAACACGAACTAAACACAAGCAATGCTCTGCTCCATGCAGCTTTAAAAACAAACACTAGGCCCAGTTGTTTACATATGCAGCAGGAAGTCCAATGCTGCCAAGTCTGAGTAACACAGTCCATAAATTAAACAGTCTTTGTTCCAAGAAGGAGAAGACACGGTAAGTACACCTGCACCTTTTGTTTATACACAGTATAACTCAAATGATAAAAGATCGTTGTACTCACACTAGCTGTGTGGTTCTCTGCATTCCAGAATCGCTCCAAAGCGATGTATTTGAAATTGACACCGTTTTAATTACAATTGTTTAGTGATCCAAAGATAGGAAATACTTCACTCGGTTCCAGTTGGATCCACTGATGTTTCTTCTGTCTCTTAGCGTTTGCCTCCACACACTAGGAATACCAAGCAGACTTAAAAATAAAAAAATGACTTTCAAACACAATCTTCTCCATCCCTTCACTTGGAGGTTGAAGATGAAACAAGTTCCTTTCGTAAGTATCCTTTAGGTTGGTACAGCACAAACTTCCTCCGAGCCTCTAAACCCAACTTGTCTTTCTGTACTGCTCCCTTTTTATACCTGCATGCAGGTTAATTTTTCTCCTTTACTTAATGGTTCTCAGTGGCTTATGGGAGTTGTAGTTTTTCTTTCTTACCCTACTGTTCTGTGTAAGGGATTCATTAACTGAGGGCATTTTATCAGGAACCCCACACTCCTGATACCCTTTCCTCACCCCCCATGATTTCCACCACTCACAATTATATATATATATATATATATATATATATATATATATATATATATATATATATATATATATACACACACACACACACACACACACAGTGCCTTGCAAAAGTATTCAGATCTCTGACCAATTCTCTCATATTACTGAATTACAAATGGTACATTGAAATTTCGTTCTGTTTGATATTTTATTTTAAAACACTGAAACTCAAAATTAATTATTGTAAGGTGACATTGGTTTTATGTTGGGAAATATTTTTAAGAAAAATAAAAACTGAAATATCTTGCTTGCATAAGTATTCAAACCCCACACATTAATATTTGGTAGAGCCACCTTTCTCTGCAATAACAGCTTTAAGTCTTTTGGGGTAAGTATGTACCAGCTTTGCACACAGTGTCGGAGTGATTTTGGCCCATTCTTCTCGGCAGATTTGCTCCAGGTTGTTCAGGTTGGTTGGACGACGCTTGTGCACCGCAATTTTCAAATAGTGCCACAGATTCTCAATGGGATTGAGATCAGGACTTTGACTGGGCCACTGTAGGACATTCACCTTTTTGTTCTTGAGCCACGCCAATGTTGCTTTGGCCTTGTGCTTGGGATCATAGTCCTGCTGAAAGGTGAATTTCCTCCCAAGCTTCAGTTTTTTAGCGGACTGAAGCAGGTTCTCTTGCAGTATTTCCCTATATTTTGCTCCATCCATTCTTCCTTCAATTTTAACAAGATGCCCAGTCCCTGCTGATGAGAAGCATCCCCACAGCATGATGCTGCCACCACCATACTTCACTGTAGGGATGGTGTGTCTTGAGGCATGGGCAGTGTTAGGCTTGCGCCACACATAGCGCTTTGAGTTTTGGCCAAAAAGCTCTATCTTTGTCTCATCTGACCATAAAACCTTTTCCCACATCACAGCTGGGTCACTCTCGTGCTTTCTGGCAAACTCCAGACATGCTTTCAGATGGTACTTTTTGAGTAACGGCTTCTTTCTTGCCACCCTCCCATACAGGCCAGTGTTATGCAGAGCTCTTGATATGGTTGACTGGTGCACCATTACTCCACTCCCAGCCACTGAACTCTGAAGCTCCTTCAAAGTGATTGTTGGCCCCTCTGTGGCTTCTCTCACAAGTCTCCTTGTTTGAGCGCTGAGTTTTGAGGGACGGCCTTTTCTTGGCAGTGCCTGGGTGGTGTGATGCAGCTTCCACTTCCTTATTATTGATCCAACTTTGCTCACTGGGATATCCAAACACTTGGATATTATTTTGTACCCTTTCCCTAATCTATGCATTTGTATTACTGTATCTCTAACTTCTGTAGAATGCTCTTTGGTCTTCATTTTCCTTCAGATTCACAGCCTGACCAATGATCCTTCAACAGTGGGGTTTTTATCCAGAAAATGTGACAGCAACTTTAATGGTTCACAGGTGGAGGCCAATGGTAAGGTAAATGTGTCCTCGTTAGTGCAATTTCTTTCATCGGTGTAAACTGGGAGCTTCCACAGCACAGGGGTTGAATACTTATGCAAGCAAGATATTTCAGTTTTTTATTTTTCTTAAAAATATTTCCCAACATAAAACCAATGTCACCTTACAATAATTGATTTTGAGTTTCAGTGTTTTAAAATAAAATATCAAACAGAACGAAATTTCAATGTACCATTTGTAATTCAGTAATATGAGAGAATTGGTCAGGGGTCTGAATACTTTTGCAAGGCACTGTGTATATATATATATATATATATATATATATATATATATATATATATATATATATATATATATATAAATTTAATGTATACCACATTACACATACTCACATATTCTATGATCATATATGGTATAAGGAGATTTGATTCTATGCTGTAGCGTCAGAGTGGGTCATAATATCATTCTGTGTATGAAAGTAACAGAGTTGAAATATACAGATGGGAGATTTTAAGCCATTCTCTGTGTCTACTTGGTTTCTGGTCACAAACTCCCCCACTGACGAAGATTGCTTTTAAGAAGAGTCATAAACTAACTGCTGAACAAATGGCTTATCTTCATGATCGCAGAATGACTCTTTTGGGCGCCCAAGCCAGACAGTTCTGGGTGCTTTGACACCTAAGACAGGAACCAGTCAGTGGAATACCTAAATAGTTAATTACTCTTGTTCTTTGCAAAGACATTTCTTTCGTACCCGGAAGTGGAGACGAAACGTGAGCTAGGCAGACCCCGGAACCTGGACCTGTCCTTGCCAGCAAGAGAGCCTTTGGGCGCCTGTTGAAGACACGGATCAGCTGGAGGAGGCAGTGAACATCCGTTAAGTATTCAATGAGTAGTGTTTTAATCCTCTTATGAACTCAAGAATTAGCAGACCTTAAAGTAAAATTAACATTTTGTTTTAGGTAGAATGTAAGAAAAGTATTATTGCTTTCAATTCATGCTTTGAAGCTAATGAACACTATAGTATCTGTCTGTATGTGATTTATACAAATTAATGTGGATTTTACAAGGCAATTATCATTCTGCATTTAAGGCTAGAATCCAAATTTAGCTGTCTTGATAATAGATCATTCTCATAGGTTGTCTGGATGCAAAGAGCATCTATCTCGCAAGAGTGAGAATTGCCTTCTGAACCAAAACTATATATATGAGACTGATTTAACAATGCTTTGATTATCAAATATTAACGAAAGTAAATATTTGTGTTACTAATGATACCCCTGTTAAGACTAACCTTCGTCTTAAATAGCTGCCAGGAATACAGTTGTAACCTTTAAGGGAATCTCCCATAGGATTGCGTTGGATCGCTAATCATCCAGCGGGAGTGGGGTTCGTTGTTTATGTTTCCTTTTCTGTACTGTTTAGTTTAGTTAACTCTTCCTTTCTGTATGATTTTAGTTTAGTTGTTGCACCTTTAATTTTTCTTTCTAACTTTAGTTTTATTTCTAATAAAACTGTTACTTTATATTTACTAGAAACGTTGTCTAGTGTGATTATTTCGATAGAGGTTGGGTTCTACGTGACTTGAATTCAAAACAAGGTATTTTATTATTACAATTTAAACTAGTTCAAGTACAAATATACCTTGCACACTACAATGCTTAAAATTGCAATACTTTAAAATGCAATGGTGCAATACACATTCTGACTCCTTCCACGTCTTCAGTGTATATACATTGCTAATTTATATAGACATTTCAATGACTGTTGCTGTTTTGTAATTCGGTGTTATTCCCCCAAAACATCAACACTAAAAATGAGCACACAAATAGGTAGATAATTATTAGTTTTGCTCAAATCCTTACACAAAGAAAAAAAAAACAACCCTAGCAAGTAGCTATGTATGACATGGTTCAAGTAGCAGCTGCCTACGTTATGAAACGAGTAGGAGAGATAACATAATAGTGAACACAACACAATATAGAGAAGTGGACTGATTTCTGTTTTCATTTATTTTTGTGTAATTCTTTCTCACTACCTTACGTTGTTCTGCTTTTAAAACGTGTGCTTTCACAAAACGGGTTAGAATGTGTGTGCTTTAAAACAGCATACCTTTTTTTTCCCTAAATCGACTGTCCAGTAATGCACCATAACAAAATTGTAAATCCTTTGCAACTGTAAATTTCAAGAACTGTGAAACTACATAAAGTCTCTCAAATGTAAACCTCTAACATTATGTACACCCAGCTGTTCACCATTGTGACGTAGAGCACTCTCCATTGCCTGACAAAGTTTCTACTTAGAGTTCTTTTTGTTTTTGTTTTTCAAAGCTGCGTTGTTTGTACAGGTTGTACAAGTTTCAGTGGTTAGCAAACTACAGTTGTGCAGACACACTGCAGACCAAACAACTCATTTGCCCACTATCATTATTAAACTCCAGCCATGGGTAAATCTTCAGCCAGTTTGCCTGAAAATCTATCTTTAACTTTCCCATCACTGACATCGCTTATTTGTGCTGTTGTATCACCAAGACTGTATTTTTTCATGGTGAGTATAGATTTCACAATTTTCATGAATCAGAACCAGTGCCTTGAAAATCTCAATTTCTGAAAGAATGCTATTTTTAGCATTTAAAAATGCACTGATTAAACATTCGCCTCACCAGCGGACAACATGTTATATTAAATCCAGTTGAACTTGCTTATCCTAAATTATGAAACACATGGCATAGAGGGTTTTAAAAAAAGCTTTAATTACAGGACACAGACCAATGCTATATTTAGCTCTTGTTAACAGGGTGATAGACTTTAGTAAAAATACCCTGAATATTTATTTTTTGCCAAATTACCCTTTGTATTTGTTTATTATGAAAGTTTGTTTTTAAATTGGATATTTTTATACCATTTTATTTATACAAGGTCATCAAGGAAAATCATGGCATAGGAATGGGCCAGTAAGTACCTAGTAACCTAGTCAGATCGGGTGCAATTAGTGTGTAAATCACCCAGAAAACATAGATTTTTGTTTGTTTGAATTAACATTTCATCAACATAATAGGGTTCTCTGAATTTATTTTTTGTTGTTTCATGAATGACTATGAAATTGCCTTGGTGCCCTTGGATTGGATTTATATTTTGCCTTTCTGCCCCCTAGAACTGTCTTGGCGCCCCTGAATTTTCACACCAACGAAAGCAACATTGCTTTGCCCTTCATGACCTTAACTTTATGCCCTGCAGTGTGTTTTCTTTATTTTTATATTAAAACCTCCTTGAGGAAACCACGTGCAATCGTAATTGCCTCTCTCATTAGTTATGTTTTTTCAGAAGGGCTGGAGGGCAATTCATTTTATCTCTTAATTTTGTCACAGAATCCAGCAGCGTATTGATATATTCAGTATTTTGGGGCTCATTTTTCACAGAAATTAATTGACAACTTGCACAAATTTAACAACATATTGCTAGATTAAGCAACAAATTGGAGCAATAAGGACATCAATTGTGTTCTGTCATCTGCATAGAATTTCAACCTCTGTGTTATTTTGGATACAGCCAGTGACTTTTTTCCTCCAATATTTATTTTATTTAGTCAATAAAAGGCTAAGCAAAAAAAGAACACATGGTGTCTTCCTCTTCTATGTGAAAAACTAAAACTACCATGAAAATAATTGGAATGAAGAATCATTTTGTGGGTCTGCACATTTGAAGAGAAACTGTACATTTGATGAGAAAAATATACAAATCTAAGCTTTTGGACAACTACAGCAATTGTGGCGAGTAGTGATGGTCAGAATCTTAAACATTCAATACATTTCAGATATTGCCCCAATTGAAGCATCCTAAAAATGAGCCAACTGTTTTTCTTTTGCATTAAACATAGATGATCATTCAACCAGGCATAATTATTTCACAGCCTGTACTGAAAATTGAGAAACTGGTGATTTATCATTTCATAAGCTTTTAATCATATTGTAGCTTTTGTAAATACTTTATTTTTTTACTCTGTAACTCAAAAGTCCAGACAAGTTTTACTATCACAAAAATGTAATCTATTTAATATGCTTTGTGCTAATTCTGTCACTGATCATGCACAATATAAAGTCTCTAGCAATCCAAAGATATATGATAATAATAATAGGCACTTCTACTGTGTGCTTTGTTTTACTTCACACGTTATTCTATATAAGCAATGAAGATATTTTCATTTGGCATTTCAGTTGCTACTTTGGCTGAGCACGGCTGTTAAGACTTTTCTTCCATGTATTAAATCCTCCCCACAAAAAAACACCACCACCACTAGTTAGGAAGATCCATTAACCTTGCAGCCTTTCAGCACTGAGACCGCCAATGTTGTGCTGATAACAAGTAATAATATAACATGCACACAGCATACTTGGGACTGGGCTGGTCTTTTAAAATCTTACCAAGCAGCCATTACTTAATAATGACATGAGGTTACTAAGATCTCTGTTGGACTTGAACCCAAGTTAGAAGGGGTTGAAGGCCAATGCATTCATCTACTATAAAACCACGACTGAGGCCATCCATCTTTATTTTGGATACCACTGGGTTGAGCTTAGCAAGAGGGAACTTTGGTTCGTAATTGATGATAATTATGCATGCTACACACAAAGCAATGGAGAATAATGTATTTAAGTTTTAAAACCTATAAATTCTTTATGCCTTGTGCTTTAAATGAGCTCATTTATAACATTTAAACAGATAACACACATGACTAATATTTTAAGGGTGTCAGCCCATTTGTATAATGTAATTGCAATAATGTTGCAAATGTTTCCACAGCCACGGCCATTAATTAATACAAGGATCACAACTTAAGCTTAAAAAATCAGCTCTACAGTCTGAAGTGAACTAATCAAACACTCTTCGATACCATTAAAGCAGAATCAGCAATGCCAATTTATTTCAAATCCAGGCTACAAATGCTTCTTACAACTGTAGCTAATGGGCTAGGCCAATAGAAAACCACACACACACAATTTAATTGTGGAATCTGCAAAAACTATCAACCATCTGCAATTTTCACATTTTGTTATAATAATGCAATATTGAACAATATACATGTATCCCTACTGTGATAAACGACAATGACTTGTAAGGCTACGTTTGCTATGCTCCAGATGTGCTGGCTCGTGGACACCTCATGTTGACGTGATTGGTCTTCTAAACATAATCCACTGTAATCTAGCATTTTAGCATCCGCAAAGATCCAAACACATTACACTTCACAGCTTCTTCATACAGTACTGGAGTAAATCGCACAAAAAAGTTTCCCATGCCTAATGTATTACAAATATTGTTTATTTCCTCGGTTTTGTCAAGGATGCAAGTTCTCCTGTAGTGCATATAGTGAAAGAATTGTCTTGATTAGGGATGGGCACCAATATCAATATTTTGATATGATATCGATATCATTCAATATTGATAATAGAGATACTTTGCATTGCTAATACTGCTAAAAATACAAACGCAGTATAATCAAGTTTATTTTATATTAATATACAACAGACCCTATACATACCAATCACGACCAGGGATTATACTGCACAAGATGTGTATGTGCCTAATCACGCGAGATGTGACCAAATTCAAATTCAAAAACAGCTTTACTAGTTGTACATGTCATTGCACGTGATACAGTATCGTATTACATGCAGTCAGTTTGCCCCGAAATGATTCTTATAAGTGGATTGCTTGATTCTTACAAGCTGATCATTTTAGCATGGGTAGTATAGGAATGTGATATGGTCCCAGTGGTTTTGATCACTATATGTGGTTGATTCTCATATCAGTAATTCTTACAAAACTGAGTGCACTGTGTGTGTGTGTATATACACACACACACACACACACACAATTTCAGACAATTATGACCATGATTTATTCTGAAACGATCGTCAAATAAAATAGTTTATTATTGTGTATTATTCGATGTATTAGTAGAAGCGTTAGACATAATACTTCTGGTAATGCAACGAACAATAACAAAAACAGAACTGGAACTGAGCTTTACACCCTACTTTTAAACTATGCAGCTTCTCATTCTTCTTCAAGGATCTAAAACAGCTCGCCTTATGCTGATTTCTGCTGTCAGTGTCTTTATTTGACATTACAAACACGTAGCAGAAAAAATAATTGGATTAGTTTGGAGAGTACTTTTATAAACTGACTATGCGCTAATGTAATAAGAATGACACATGTACAGTATATGCCAACAAACAGTTTAATAGAGCAATGCTGAAACTAATTACATGTTTTTTAAAAAGATGGATTAATTTATTTAAATTGTACCTATTTCAGCGTAATAACTCCTCTTCATAGTCACAGAGGTAGCTATGTTATTTGCATGCTGCAGAAGCACCATTGGCCATCCGTTTTACATTATTTTGAGATATAAGCATGCTTCAGTGGTTCATTACTTATGGTATTATTAATATATTTTAAAAATGTGAACTTTGGGTATTATAAATGTGATGTACTTTTTTTAATTTAGTAGTTGTCAATTAGTTTTATTGTTTTCTCCCCAATTTAGAAATATCCAATTATTTTTAGGCTCAGCCCACATCTACCACTCCTGCGCTGACTCGGGAGGGGCGAAGACAAACACACGCTGTCCTCCGAAGCGTGTGCCTTTAGCCGCCCGCTTCTTTACACACTGCAGACTCACCATGCAGCCACCCAGAGCCACAGCGTCGGAGGACAACGCAGCCCTGGTGCGCGGTGAGCCGTGGACACCCTGGCAGACCTAACCCTCCCTCCCCCCAAGGCGGCGCTCGGCCAATTGTGCACCGCCCCCTGGGAGCTCCTGTCCTCGGTCGGCAAAGGAATTGTCTGGACTCAAACTGACGATGTCCAGACTATAGGGCACATCGTGCATTCCACGCGGAGTGCTTTTACTGGATGAGCCACTCGGGAGCCCTCTAAGATGTACTTTTAAAACATCAAAACATATCTCAATATAATGCAAAATTCAGCATGACACAGTATACTTTTAGAGGTGTCGTGAGTCAGCATGATGTACACACAGAGCAGCTGACGATTCAATTACTTCCGGATTGGCTAAAGTCTGAGCGCAGTGAAGTAGAGAAATATTTTGCTTTTGAGGTGGCTGATAATGGAATAGTACTACAATATAACAAGACCTTGTTTTTCTTTGTGAAGCAAAGCACCACTAAGTTAAAGTTAGTTATTGCTTTTCATATGTAAATATCAGTTAATGTCTATATATGTTTTATATTGTAATTGTGTTATTATATTTCTGTGTTTCGGAAGACTCAATATTATTGATATCAAAATATGTACACGATATCGATATACAATTTCCATATCGTTGCCCACCACTAGTTTTAATGTATCTTGTATTTGGAATTTGGAATTCCCATCTGAAAAATAATTTATTCACATTGACGATCAAGACAGTACAGCCATATTTCTACTTCTATCCAACATGCCCATGCCATTAATCTAGGTTGTTTCACTTTTTAGGTCGCACAATGCAAAAATGTCTTCATCCAAACATCTTCGCATGACCTGTGTTGAAGCCAAGTCTTGTCACCTCTCCTACTCCATCAGACCCTCTGATCCAGTTAAACTGTATACTGATGAACTTTATGAAGATGGGGACAGTTTTGCCATTTTTGCTGTTCTACAGTTGACAATGTCTGCAAGCACACTGTTAAAGAGCACACGAAATCTCATTCTGAACAGAAGGCAGCGGCATTAAAGGAAATAAAAAAATGATGGTAAAATGTTTATGATATATATCAATTTAAGCTTAAGTTTAACTAAATATAATTAGTTTGTTCCACTTTATTTGCAATCCTTTTGAATTATTCCTGTATTTGAATGATTTAATTACAGTACTATATACGGTTTTTGACGCTTGATTACACAAACATGTACGACTACAAAAAAGTACTCTTTAAATGCTGCAGTATTTTAATATAGTAACATTATAGTTCTACTTGTAAATGCCAACAGTTATAAATAAGTACTCCTTTTAAAAGTCACTCGATCTGTTCAGCATGTATGAAGTTTTATGTCTTCATGTTTGGAATCAATAAAAGTAGGAATAATGTAGGTTAGCATTAAATACAAATTGCCCCTCAAGACCCCCCACCCCCCGCAATTTTCCGGCAACATTTGGTCAAATATCCCTGAAATTGTTTGGCAAAAATGTCCACAATTTTCTATTGGCCCTGCTAATGAGGTAATATGTCTTGCAAATATCAGTATACTTCTATGTTAGATTTCTAAAAAAATTGTACCATTAGGTACTTCCATTAAAGATATTTTACTAATGATAGAAAAAGAGGAAAGGTCCTTTTTAAAAGTATGATTTCAAGATATAAGCTAGTACAACTGTGGAGCATTAAAAAAACAACATCATTCCTTTTATTTTGTTTTCAAATCCACTGCTATGTAATAACAATGCAGAGCACTCAAAATATGCCGACTTACATTACAAGTACTGTTATGGCAGAGAGATTATAGTAACAGGTTTAACACGACCCAGTTCAGCTTTACAAAAAGGGTTTTTAAGGAAATGTAGTTACACTGAAAATCTAATACCAATTTTGTACACTTTCATTTTTATCACACACTGTGGCTGATTCAATAAATAGGTAGGTACCAGTAATTCTAATTTCACTGTATTTCTGAATCAGTGAAAATATGAGATTATGAATTTCCAATTGAGCTTGATAGTCATATCCTCTTAGAAAAGTTACTTGTCCATTTCAGTTTAATTCTGATAAAAGTAGGTCTGCAGCTGAACCAACTTTTAGCGCAAAGAGTGAATTATGAAATACAGTAATGTTCTATTGTAATAAAAATAAACTTGGTAATAAAATGTATGAAAAATCTTACTTTGCACTACTGCTTTGTATTTTATGTTAGAAGTAACGTTGTACACAGCCACATAGTAATCATATTTTTGTATAAAACTGAAACTGTGTGAGCTTTAGAAGTGATGTGGAATGTAATTGCACTCATTAACAACAAACCTGTATGTGTCCTGTAGTGGTCTTTCATTGCAGACAGGGTCAGGAAGGAATAGTGACATGTAGGCCAAGCACATTTAAATGGTTTTTCTCCAATGTGCAGTTTCATGTGATTGTTTAGCGCCCACTTTTCGCTGAAGGATCGGTCACACAGCTCACATTCAAATTTCCTGTTAAAAAAAAAAGAAAGGATAAATGTTACCCACTGTTCAGCACACTAAGGCAGCACAGCATTTTTTTTTTACCTGCAGAGTGGTGAGAGCGCAGACTTGAGAGCAGAGAATTGCAAGCCTGGTCTGTCATGTCTGTATAACCAGGCATTGATTTTTCTGTCGAGGCCTGGCACTTCAGCCATTTATTCTCTGTTTTGCGGTTGGACCCAAAGGGTTTAAAAAATCCTGCTACAGTCCAGTTGCCCCTGAGGCAAATGTGAGAATAGATTTCACCTGTACAGGCCCACACCACTTATCCAGGGCATGGGCTGTCAGAGCAAAGGCTAAATGAAAAGCTATCCATACAGCACTACTCAACCCATGACAGCCCTGCATTCACCACTGTTACTGCAAAGCCAATGAGCAGTCTTTTGAGAGGCCTGGATTCCAAGCCACTGGATGAACCATCCTTAGTAATTACATTTTCACTTCAACATTCTTTGTACTTGCTGATATATGTTTTTAATACCTTACTTGCTTGTTATACTTTTACATTGTAGTTGAATGTAGAGACTGCTAATACAGTGAATTGTTTAAAAAAGCTGGTACGTAGCTGGAAATACAAGACAAGTTTAAAGTAAAAAAAATAAATAGATTTTTTTGTTTGAAATTCCAGAAAACTAGCAACACTTAGATACCATTATTTAATATTAATGTGTGAAATAAAATAGCGATTATACCCTGTGATATTTTTAGCCGCTAGACATACGACTTAGTTTATAGGAAAATTGTGAGCCCTGACTGAAGAGCTTATTCTCATCATAAAATGTCTTATGATCTGGTAGCTTTGTAGTATTTTTAAAAAATATATTATTATTTATTTATTTATGTAACAGAAAAAGCTAGGAAAATGGGGTTGGAGGTGTATCATATTTTGAAAAGTAAACTCATTTTAGAACATTCTTCTGTCTTTGTAATATATTGAATACATCGCCAGTAAACGCTAATTTGGTTTACATTACTAGTTTCTGTATTGTATTCATGCATTCTAGTGACACGCAATGACAACTCATTTATCTGGGGATTTCACACATCCGTGATGGGCTTCAGTGAGTTACAGGAAAATAATTCCATCAAGGGTTTCTGTGACATCATAAACTACGAGACCGTTAGGTTGAGTAGTTTATAAACTGTCACATCACCTCGAGATGGAATTATTTTCCTGTAACTCACTGACAAGCATAAGTTCATATTATTTGTATTATTATTTTTATTTTTAGTAGTAGTAAAATGTGACGGATAACCTGCTTGGAACGGTGACTGTTAAATAAAGCTTTGTTTTGCTGAAGTTGACTACGTTTTTTTTTTTTTTATTGGCCACAATAAGGATGTTAGAATGCACAGGATGCAACATTTTCACGTATTCGATTACACAAACTCTAGTCCCTACTCTTACACTCCCAAGAATAAAAGGCAAATGCGTTTGTGTACTACAAGCAGACAGCATAACAGTGCAAGCCAATAAAGTTTAGCCGGGTTCACAAAGTTTACAAACAATGTCTAAGACGATATGTCTTTGTTCAATACTCTATTTCCTTCAGCATGGGTTTTTCCTTTTGTTTACTGAATTAAAATACAGATCACAATGAACAGCAACGTCACAGCGTGTATCTCTTCCAATTAAAGCAACAGTAGCATAGTGTTGCACAAATAACCAAATCTTTTTTTTTGCTGTATTCAGAATAAAATAACACCTATCATATAACAACCTAAATATTCTACATCTGTTTAATTCTAACAAATAATAACATTTATAAAATAATCTGAATATTGCAAATATTGTAACCTCGCCAAAACAATAGAAAATACATTCCAACATTACAATAGCATAACATTTCTACTAATTACAACTAGCCATTAAGTACTGACCTCAGATGAATTTAAGTCAAGTTACTTTGTTTATTCAATAACCTGTAAGTAATTCAAAACAAGGAACATTCCTGGTTGTACTTTTAAATGGTCAGTGCAAATGTTGACTTTACTATCCGTTCACAAAATGTCAACAGTAGATGTTTTACATTGAGAACTGCAGTCCAGAGTTAAAAAAATAACCAACTCCAAGTATCTTGCATTTTCTTATTAGTCACTGCGTTGTTCTGCTTAACATTTAGTATGTCTTTTATATTCATCAGAATGTTAAATTACCTTTCTAATTTCAATGTTTCCCAAGTTTGACCTCCTTCTTTTAGCACTTGCTATATGCATTTATTTTATTTCAGTTCACACATTTTTGTGTGTACTCAAATATGTAATATGCTATTTGAATATATATATATATATATATATATATATATATATATATATATATATATATATATATTATTTTTGTGTAATCATATATTCGACTACACTGACCCATCCCTAATTAGGATTATTATAATTCAGTTTTAGCGTTGCTGTGACCATATGGTAACAGCTTGGTTGCGGGTTTGCTTGTGTATCATTTGTACACAAACAATTTTAAATCTTAATAGTATTTTCATTTTCTGATCAGCAAACAAACGTGTGCATGTTAAATTGAAGTAACGTATATTGAAAGTAAAAACACAAGCTCAGTGGCCCAAGGGGCCAGCAGTTAAAAATCTAAATGCAGAGCCCTGATATCGCAAGCAGCATCAATTATGTGTACATAAACAACGTGTATTTTTATTTAAATTATAAAAACATGATTACTGTTTTATATAACGAATTTTTAAACTACATGTTAATGTTTTATTCCATTTATATGGATTACCAGTAAAATAATAGGATTTTCAATCAAATATAAACAAGTAGCTATGGTCACCAGTAAATTATGCAATTTAGTACCATCGACGGGTCAAGCCTTCCTTTGGTAATGTGTTCCGAACCTTCGAAGGTCAAAATGTACACTTCATTACAGCCCTCCCGCTGAATACTAAACTACATACTGCCAGTAACATTTTTAAGTAGCATTTTTTATAACAATGTGTGTCTGAATACGTAAATTATTCTGGCATCTGTATCACTGCTTGCTTCAATGGTCCTTGTACTTTGCTAAATACAATATATTATAGGGTTCCTCAGAGAAGTACAGGACAAACTCCCCAGTGTAACCTTGTTATGAACAAAGAATCACAAGCATGGAAACAAATCTGGTGGTGTAAACCCCAATAGACAAATGTCCTCAGCTACATAATGACTCAAACAGGGGACTGGCACAGCAGCTCTGAAAGGGGCTATCCAAAAGATCTGCGCAAGCAGGGCTATTTGGCTTGTATGAAGTGGACTGCAGACTGTTTTCAAAGGGGAGAAAACATTGTACACTAGCTCAAAATACCTTTGGGGAAATATATAAACAAACCAATGTTTCTATAAAATATAGTGAACAGAAGGCTAAATTATGAAATGACGTAGAAAACAAACACCCTGGAATTACCGTTAAAATTGAACATGATAGTATAACACTGCAGCTTTTACCAAGAAAGGTGGGTTATCTCACAACTTAAACCTTCTGAGAACTCCATCAAGTGCAACTAATTATTAAAAGAAGAACACGATATCCCTGTAAACAAAATATTGCATTATTTATTTATTTATGTATTTATGTATTTATTTATTTATTTATTTATTTATATATATCTCAGTGGATTTATCAAATCATAAATACATTTAAATAATAAAAGAAAAAAAAGCTACATATTTTGGGCCAATGGCACATGAAATTTAAAGAACACTGGTGCAATTAACAATCTCCCCTGTAACCCAACACACAGAAGAAGTTACAGTCTATCAGTATAACTGCTTCTGATCAATTGATTTAGCAATAGCAGAAGCACAGCATGGTATAGAAAGCTGGCAGAATACCAGCACTCAGACAATGAAACAAGTGGGAGATCCCTGAATGCTGCATGCAACACTGCATTCCTTTTTACAGAAACAGACCTTTTATAAGAGTTTTGAAAGGAAAAGTACAGTTAACATTAGGGATCACATACACCCAGTGAATGAGCTGAGTGGAAAATTATTACAGTTTGAAAAGTACTTATTAGCTAAACTGTGTAACAAATGCACAAGGCGATATTATCACATCTCTAGATCTCCCTGGCAGCCCTTCATGCATTTCACTTTTCAAAGACATGACAGTAAGGCTATTTCTGAGATATATTCCCAGATCTGTTTATTTCTGTACGTATTTATTGAGCATCTTGCCTGCAACTAGAAGAAATAAATAAACTGAATGAGCAGATGCTATCTTTGATTGTAAACATTACGCATAACACTTGTTTTATGAGTTAAGCAGGCAATAGTTTATCTAACATATAAGCATGCAATTGTAATGGCTCCAGAGTGTCTACATCTGATGCCTTTAGTTAATACAAATCCTCTTTTTTAAGACTCAATGTGTTTCATGTAGAAATGAGGTGAGCTTTAATAAAATCAGATGAGATCAGATCACATTCTTTGATCCTGCGTCTGGGTGTCAGATCTGTGTACAGTATACTACAGCATAACACATACATATGCATAACATACTGCTACTTGAAAAAGAAAACAAATAATACATACTGCATATATTATGTTTAGGGCTTCTGTTTTTCGGTTTTAACCAATAAAACCAAAAATTTAATCGGTGGATAGCCAATAAACACCGGAAAACACCGGAAAAACTGTGGAAATGGTTAATCTATTCATGTTGACTTTACTCTTTTCACATTCTAAAAAAATAAAACCTACTTCAAAAATAATAATAAATACATTTCCCTGTGCTGCTGGGCAAACTCCCGCCTTCCTGACTTGTATCTATAATCCCGTGACCGTAGGGATTTCGTGTGGAAGACAGCAAAGGAAAGAAGGTACAAAGTGTGCAAGTACTGTCGAATTACTATACATATTTTGACACAAAAAAAAAACAAAAAAAAAAAAAACGCTCAAGCACTTTGGAAAGTAACCAAAAACACTAATTTCATACAGTATATCAAAAACGAAAGCCCCGAAAAAAACGATTCAAGACACCTGTTCAGACAGCATCTGTAAACCTCACAACTCGACTATATATATGTCACCAATTGTATCAGTACTTGCATCATCTTGTATTTGCACTGAACTGATCCATATTTTGCCGTATTCTACTACTGCTCTTAATATAACTATTTTCTGTATCTTGTACTTGATTTTACTCTTAAAGATATCTGTATTCACGTTTTTTGTAAATCGCTCTTATTTGAAATTGTTCTTATCCATTTATCGTACTTACTATGTGCTCTTAATGGAATTTACTCATGAGCAAACATTTTTACTATAAGTTTAACTGCTCTTAGTCAAATTTGCTCTTATGTAGTGATTTACTGTATTGTTTATTTTGCTCTTATTTTCTACTGATTTTAGTGTACTTTATAACTGCTTTTATCTGTAATGTGATATTGTGTAATGTGATTGTAGCAGGGTGGTAGTAAGCCCTGCTGATTAAATGTATTTGTTTATTTTTAGAACAGGGTTTCCCCCTCCGCCCCTGTGTAGTGTGGTATTTTGTATTTGTTTTGTATTATGATTTAGATATTGTATTTTCATGACGGCAAAGCGCCGCGCGTATTGTTATTGTTTTGTTTAAGGATGGCGTAGCCGAATGTTTGTTTATATTTGTTTAGTAGCGTGGATGGGTAGCCCCATCCACAGTAATTTAAAAACAACTCGTGCAGAAGGTGGCCATCTCCCAAATTAATTAGGTGATTTAATTTGTTGCTAATCGGGAGATGGTCACCTGCGTAAAAGCCTGCAGCTCGCTGCACTCTGTGTGGGTGTTAGAGAGGAGAGAGCAAGCAGCGAGAGAAAACGAAACTAAAAGAAAACTAAATACAGGATCAGTGAAGGCTACAGCCCAGCCTGACCTGTATTGTTTAATGTTTGTGTTCGAGATTTGTTTTGTTTACACCTTTTATTTTCGCTCTGTGAGCACTGTGTGTTTTTGTTTAAACCTTTTATTTTATTTTTGTATTATTTAAATAAAACAGCGCAGCCGCGTCTTTGTTTTGTTTAAAACTGCAGACATGGTGTCAGTATTTTTCCCGTCCCTGCTTCTGTCTGACGTCACCGCCCAGTCATCCTGCCACAGTGATATTTTGCAATGTGATACTTTGTAACAACTGTAAGTTGTCCTGGATAAGGGTGTCTGCTAAGAAATAAAAAAAAATAATAATAATAATAATAATAATAATAATAATAATAATAATAATAATAATAATACTAATAATACTAATAATACTAATAATAATAATAATAATAATAATAATAATAATAAATGATATTACAAACATTGTATATTACTATGCACATGCATGTTTTCAGTTGTATGTAAAGGCTTTTGTGAAGAGTTTTGTTTTTGGTACTTCTGAATAAAGTGTTATCAACTAATAGAATATTTTCGATTGTTACCTGTCCAATAACTGATAAGTAAATTGGTTAATAATTGCACTTGTAAGAGCGGTGTACCTTGGTCTGACGATCACATCCCTGTCGATAGACAGGGGCCCTTTTTAATGCAAAGGCAAAGGCACATTTTCTGAGAGGAATAAAACAATTGTAAAAATATAAAACTAGCAAGAAACAACTTAGCTGCAGGAAGAAACAATAAAATTATTGTTCTGAGTAGTTTTCTGCTACCTTCATACCACTCAAATGATGTTATTTATTTTATTATTTGCCGTTTCCTTTGCACTTGCTTCAAATAGGGCCCTAGGGGTAAACTGTATAGTATAAACTGTAAAAATAGTTAGCCTGCTTGAATTAGATTTTTTATGAATTCTCACAAGATGATTTGTACAGTTTACAGATTAAGGCCACTATATATATATATATATATATATATATATATATATATATATATATATATTACTCGTCAGTGTTTTACAAAGGTGGCAGTAAAGAAGCAGTGGGTCCCCCAGACAAGGTCTGTTCATTTTCCACATAAAGCCATTGCACTTGGATACACATTACTAAGGAGGAATAGATGTAGTGTGGTCTCTATGACTCCCAACAATCAAGCTCTAATTAAAGAACACTGTTATGATGATTTTAGACATATTTCATGAAAAGCATTACACAATTACCTTTCTTAACATACAATGAACATAATTATAGCATTTATTTAAAAATGTAATATGTTCTTCATCTTGTTGAACTCTCTTTGAACTGAAATTAAAATTGTGCAGCCAAAACTGACAGTCATTCCTAACAACCACAGTTTATTTTCATTCACGTCTCAAATGTGTTTCATTTTCTTAGGGGGATCAGCAAACACAGACTGGACTATTGATTTTATGTGTTGAGTCCATTTAGTATGAGCCGAAGACACAAATTCGGGACTATTATGTTATTAAATATCCTGGCAATCTGGACATTTTCTAATGAAAATGAAAGATAACAATAAAGCTGCTGCTGAGATTTTTTAAAGTGGATTCTGCACCTCTGGAAAGTCTTTGTGTGACGGACATTACAAACACACAACATTTAGGAGTTTTCCAAACTGTAGTTGGAAACAATGCCAGAACCTTTCTGTACAGTATATGAGGCATGTTGCCAGCTATGATAACCACACCAGAACTGAAACCAAATGCAGTCTAAAAGGTAGATATTGATTAATTCGCACTATGACTGACGTTACTCACAAAACACAGATTTTTGCAACATAGTCAATTGAAACCTAGAATTCTGTGAATTGGCAACTATTCTGTGAATTGGCAATTATCAATCATACATTTTTTACTACCACTGAAAGTTCAATAAAAGAAAAAAAAACATCTACTGTAAATTACTTTTTTTTTTATTTAATTGGTGGTAATTAGTCGACTGTGACAGACTTGACATCAAACCAAAAAAAAAAAGACCAGTGCTTTTTAAGTTGACATTTACACTTGGCCAATAAGAGGGGCTAGCAATTACCACTCCAAATAAATAACACACACACCACTTTAAAGTAGAGCACTTATAGCAGAAATTTGCGTACTGGACAAACTCGCCTCTGTTTGGTTGGCTCGGTGTCTGATGTTGGAATACAATTGACATTTATTATCTTTTTATTATCTCATTTGTTATCTTTGTTTAACACACTCATCAAATGCACTGGCACTGTTCACCACAGCTTTCTTTGCCAAAACTGCATTCCATACTCTGTTCTTAACACAGCCCCCAACCCCATCAACTGCACCTTTTCCGTAACTGCTTGCAAAGACGTTCCAGCCCAGGTGCTCAAGGCCGCACTCACCCTTGATTAATGTTGTGTTTGAAAAATTACATTTTTGTTGTGATGCGGCACCACCAGAGAAAAAAGCCCTGGTGTGCATTGCTGGAGATCTTTAATAATTGCAGTAACAAACATTGAAACTGCGTATTTGTCATACAAAAGCATATGGAATGGTGGTATCGAGACACATCCATGCAACAGCTGTGAAAATAGTCACCTGCTTATGACAGAAGTATGCACTCTGAATTTCATTCTGGTGTCTAGCAGTATAATGTTCTGCAAAGTCCACCTGCACAACAGCAGACAGCAGTTAGTTTTTGCTTTTTGCTGTTCAAAGTGCTTGCTCGTTACATCTTTGGAAACATGGCAGGGACTCTCTAAGATCTAAGGTAAGATCAGTTAAAGTTCTTAACAACCTTTGACATTCTGGAACGGTCACTTGTTTCTTCTTGGATTGGCTGTCATCATTACATTGCACTGCTTCTGTTTCAGTCTTCCAATGAAAATGTACTGTCCAGTAGCTGGACATTCTTGCATACATCACACTCACCAAACTTACACTTTATTACTCACCAACAATGTTCTTATCAATGATGATGATTTGCATGGAAATCCAGGAACATTTTGGGTGTTGGTTTGCAACATGAGATTAATATTTTCATGATAATGACATAGACATGAGTCGTGGGGAAGCCCATATTTAGGTTGAATCTCCTGAAATTCTGTAAGTGTCCCTGGCACATTTCTTTTCTCTATATTTTCTAACTTTAATTTGGGTTTGTTCACGCTCCTTTGCCTTACCCTCTGCCTGGCTCTCTGCAGTTGTTTGTGTTCTCCATCTTTACTCTTGTTTTTCAGGATTAGCCATCAGTCTTTCCCTAGATAGTTACTTTCTCTCTGCTGCTGACTGCATATTCTGTTTACTCTGCGATAAAAAATATATACCATAAGCTTTAGAAAAGTCATTCAAAAATACTTACTGTGGAAAACTTTATTTTAAAGAAATAATTTATTTCCCAATAAAACGTTTACAAAATTCTCTCAAAGTCTTAAATTGAGAATGATATTATTTATAAAGAATTGTGGCAAGCTGGCTTGAGCGGTGACGTCAGACCCGGAAGAAACACACAGCACAGCACTGAACAAACAAAACAAAACGAACACTTAACCAGACAACAAGTATCGTGCTGGTCCTCCAGCACACGTAGCAATTGTTATTGTTTTTAATTCTCTTCTCTCTACCCCGTACCACCTCACTGTAAACCCAACCCAGAGTGAGTGATCCGTGCCTATATACAGTTGTGCCGGGATTCAATTACTAATTAATCATCCACTTGAATCCCAGCACGTGAACACTCCCCGTGCTGACATACTAATACACCTTTTATCTGCACGTGAAGTGATTGTGCAATCCCAGTGCCTAAATACATATTACAACACTCGTGCTACATAGCCCAATTTATATCCTGTGCACCAATATATATACCCCAACACTAACACACTACATACAACATATAACACAAACTACACACAGGGGCGGGGGACCCCACCACAGAAATATTACAGTAGATGCACTTTTTTTTTATATTGAATCAATCTGAAGTAATGAAGTCACCCAAAATTCTATAAAAGCTTTAAATGTATGTCAATTGTGCTATTTAAAAAAATAATAATTAAATGAAAAAATTAGCAGGGTTAAGGATGGAAGATGATTGTAAACTCTCTTAAAAACTTCCAGCTCCATAAACCATGCTTGCAACATATTTCTACCTGGTGTTAAGTCACATGATTTGTTTTAAAGTCTTTTTTTTAAGTTTAACACAAAATCGCATAACCTTGCAAAATGTAATGCGTTAGTCTTTGTCCCCAATGTGACATTATAATTTACAGTGCAACGTCCGTCACACCAAAATAAAGTATTAAGAAAAGGCATAAAATTTACAAATTTACCAAGCTGTTGGTAGCCACAAAGTACATTGCATTTAAAAATGTATGTGTCTGTCTATCTGTCATACTTTAGCTGTAATAAAACTTTTTGTAAAAAAAAAAAAAAAAAAAAACATGGGCTCCCGAGTGGCGCATCCAGTAAAAGCACTCGTTAGAGTGCAGGATGCGCTCTATAGCCTGGACGTCGCCGGTTCGAATCCAGGTTATTCCACAGCCGACCGTGGACGGGAGCTCCCAGGGGGCGGCGCTCAATTGGCCGAGCATCGCCCGGGGGGAGGGAGGGTTAGGTCGGCCAGGGTGTCCTCGGCTCACCGCGCACCAGCGACCCCTGTAGTCTGGCCGGGCGCCTGCGGGCTTGCCTGTAAGCTGCCCAGAGCTGCGTTGTCCTCCGACGCTGTAGCTCTGAGGCGGCTGCACAGTGAGTCTGCAGAGTGTAAAGAAGCGGGCGGCTGACGGCACACGCTTCGGAGGACAGTGTGTGTTCATCTTCGCCCCTCCCGAGTCAGCGCAGGGGTGGTAGCGGTGAGCTGAGCCTAAAAATAATTGGGCATTTCAAATTGGGGAGAAAATAATAAAAAATAATTGGCAACGACTAAATTTATAAAAAAAAAAAAAAAAAAAAGAAAAACAAAAAACAAGAAAAAAAAAAACATGACAGACGTTACACAACTGGCTTCAGTTCATTTTTTTTCAATAAGGAAAATATTTTAAAAAGGCAAAAACTCAGGTTAGGTACCCAATTAGCTGACCCATGTCATATACAATTAATTTTACAGCCTGATTGTATTGTTAAGTCGCAAATGAACACTGAAAATATCAGTTAAATGATTTTATCAAAGCAACCTTGGTAGTAGGTCAAGGACGGTATCTGTATTTTTCAATGTTAACTTTACCTGTTCATCTTGAAAAGTGAAAAATCAAATGATGTATAACATATAGGTAAAATATAGACTTTCAGTTTCGACTGTGTAGGACCAATTTTCACGGTTTCGGACAAATGTTTAATTCATAATTTGTCTACTCGTCATTCGTTGCAAAAGCAGATACAGTACAGAAGCCAGAAAACAACAATCAATTCACAAGCAAAGGTAAATGTGAACTTTAACAAGGCATACATGCATTACGGTTTATAAAACATTGCCCGTAAATGAACTATTATTGCTTTTTAATTATACATATTGGATAACAATCCTCGAACTAATTAGGATAAGAAGTCTTCAGCTATTTTTGAACCAGAGAGAAACATAATCTAGTATATAAACAATAGCAAACATTCAAGCAACCAACCACACTATGTTACAATTGCAATACATTGTAAGGTTAGGTCTTCTCTTCTAATATGCGCCTTGCTGCTTATTAAAAGCAAAGAATGTTTTTAATAGAGAATTTCTGGACCACATTCCATAAGCCGCAATACACACGTAGATATATGTCAGGTGAACGAGCATGTGAGCGGGTATGGCATATTGATTGTGCCTTAGTGTTGAATACAGTGGATTAGAGTTCCATTTTAGCTGGAAATAAGACACACAGTACATTTCTGTTTCCAAGTGTGCCAGTCACAGTGACTGACTGACTAGAGCGCAGCCTTATCTAGGCCTCCTGTCTGCAGTACATTCTTCTAAGTGATGTCATCGTTCTAACAGCAAAAAAATAAGCAGATTATTAAAGAGACTAGGAACAAACTAAACATCTGGATTTTCCTGTGGATAGATTTACACACTGTCAGATGAAGCACTGTTTGCCTGCTGCGCACATAACAAGGATGTGCCTGACAGCTTTTTCCCAGCTTTTATTATCGAGCCACATAGGCAGACCTCCACCCTTCCTGAAAACTGACATTTTGTCTCTGGTTTCGACAGTGGTTTCAGAACTCTCCAGCCTTACACACTGTGCCTGATAAACATCAGGCACCTTCAGGGAGGTCTAAATCATCACTTCTCTATCTCATCCACAGAAAGCTTTACTCGTTGTACAGAGGTGTTATAGTACTCATTGTTTCTTTATTGCGTACAGTAATTCATAGGGTGTTTCACAAACGTCTGACTTTTTTTACATATACATGTTTAACACAAGCATTTCACAAAAACAGAATCCTGCAACCAGCTGACCTGTACACCAATTTTCCTCATTGATTGGTTTCTATAATCATGTATCACAAACCTTGGTATATAACTATATACCCATTATTGTGGTGCTATCCTACAGTGTGTTGGGTTATAAAAACACACTCAGCAGAACCACAGGGACTGGTTTAGTTGCCTAGTCCAATAGGAAGGTAATTGTTATCATCTTTTCTGGGAGGAACCTTGGTATGATTTGCCGATTTACATCACTGGGTAGTTTCTAGTTTGCTGATATCCCGGAAGTTAAGTGGTTACAAGACATCGTGACATTTGTAGTTGCTAATTAAAACAGGGTGAGGTACAGGTTTTATTTTGTTGTTATTTTTATAGCTTGAAGCTTGAAGACTATAACCAACTGTGCCAATAAGGAGGCTGCTTTATGAGCGGGAGGAAACAAAGAAAAAGGGTGGAGAGCCTATATTTTACACAATTTCCATTTATTATCAATATACCAGTATAACTGACTGAATGAAAGATACAAATACCCAGATGATTAATTAGTTGGATTAATTGACTTGAATAAAAGGACCAAAATAGGCTTGTTTGCTGTATAAGCCACTTAGGGAACTGTGGCATTTGCCTCATTTTAACCTTTATTCACAGATAATGTGAGCCTCTGAGTGGTTCATGATTCTTAAGAAGAAAACCATCGGTGAAGGTCTACCAAGGGCCTACCACTGTTCTTCAGTGAGTGGCAATGACATCTGGAGCTACAATGGCCCTTCCACTAGCAAATCTACAATACTGACTGTTTTTAACACTTTCTGGATTATATTTATTCAATACTACCTTGAATACTACAATTACTACTACCACCACTAATAACAACAATAATACAATTGGTTTCAAATGCCAATCAGTGCTTTTTTTTTAAGCAGAAAGTGTATTCTCAAAAGAATGACAAGTAAAACACAGTAAAAGTATACCTACAATAGAGGTCTTCACGGGTCCAAATTAATCAACCCGACCCGACCACGAACCAACAATTATTTACCCGACCCGACCTGATGTAAAATTCTTGTTATCAGACCCGGTTCCGACCCGACCTGAAAAAACAGTGGAATGCTTTTCCTTTCCCCAGCTTAGTATATGCACTGACTAGATACAGTATTAAAGCAGTGTTTTTTCCAGTCAACCTGGAAATCTGGCTGAACTACACCCATCCATCCATCTATTATCTGTAACCTCTTAATCCTATCACGGTGAGCCACAGCCTAACCCGGCACACACAGAGCGCAAAGCAGGACTACACCCTGGATGGGACGCCAGTCCACCACAGGGCAACTAAGGGGCAATTTAGAGAGGCCAATCCACTTAGCCAACATGTCTTTGGATTGGAGTAAACTGGAGTACCCGGAGAAAACCCACGCAAACACGGGAAGAACATGCAAACTCCACACAGACAGACCCCTGAAGCTGGAATCGAACCCAGGACCCTGGAGCTGTGTGGCAGCAGCGCTAACCTCCGCGTCACCGTACCGCCCTGGCTGAACTACAGACAGTGTTTATTCCATCATGATCCTACACAGAAGACTGTAAAATTAAATATATAATATGTTTGTGTAAAAGATACAAAGACAAATACATGATCTGAAAATCAAATGAACTGAAGTACGATCTCGTAAATGCGTGATTTTATTACAAACTTAACACAAGAGCAAATGGAATTGAGATGTAAAATGTGTGTTTTACAAAACTTGTTTTCCTTCTTTGTCCACAATAACAACAAATGACTCCCACACCGAATGTTTCTGTGAGCTTTTGTTCATGGAATTTGTTTTTCTTAACTTTCTTTCACGTCCTTCCTAAACAAATCCATTACTCCGACTTTTAAGAATGATCTAAAAGAAACACCTTCGATATGGGTCACGTGTCTTCTCCTGGGCTCTGCAAGCCATGTCATGTGCTACTGGGGGAAGCCAATCCACGCAATAGGAATTATAAACAATTATTTTTAGTACCAAACTAAGAGAGCCTCTTTAACAGTAAATCGACAGTTTGTGTATTACTAAGTAAACAAAATTGGACCCGACCCAACCCAAGATATCTGATTTTGCACCCAAAAACCTGAGAAGACCTCCAACCTACAGTAACCACCAGTAAATTTGTTATTTTGAGTCATTAGACATAACCGACTTACTGTACTTCAAGTGCTTTTGGTTTTTATCACCAGTTTTTTCCTTGTATTTGCAATCAATGTGTAAAAAAATATTTTAATGATATATAAATAACAATGTATATTTTATATGTAACTATATACTGTCATGAAGATTCAGGGGGTTCAATTATTTAAGACATTATTTAAGTCATTGTGGCCAAGTGGGTTGCAGGGTGCAGGTGTAGAGGTGATGCAGTGCTCAAGTAATGACAAACATGTACGTTCACGGTCCAAACAATGTTTAATTTAATACCGTTTATAATCCAGGTCGTTATGATCGTAAATGATAATCCCAGGCAATACACAGCAATGAGTATTGCACTGTTAAACACAGGTTACAGTCCCGAAACAATAAACACAGTATTAAACACACACAAGACACACACACACGATCACAAGTCCACAGTGAGTGCTAACGTGCAAGTGGTGAAATACAATTTATTCATGCACAGGAAGTGTTGTCCGGGTTTGGTGCTGGCCTTAAGCAACAGCTCCGGATCGTGTTAGCCGTCTAACAAGAACAAACAAGTATAATTAGACATGACAAACAAACAAAACACTCACTGTATGTTTTTGGTTCTCCTTTGGGTTCGCTCGCACCCATAACAAAGGAACAGATCGCTTAGCCACGTCCACTTTTGTACCATCAATCACGCCCCCTTGGTTAGCAAGTACAACCGTTTCTCCTCCAATCCACGGTTGCCACATCGCTTCCATTCTGAGGCGATGACTTGGTGTACGGTAGCTCCGCCCCTTTCTAGATGGCGGACTTCCACCTTTCCCTGGAATGAATTGTCAGACCATCCAGTCCAGGGCACTCTGTTCCCTTTACACAGCGCCCTCACAGGTTGGGAGGGAGATTCATAACAGTCATCCACTAGGTTTGATCAAAGGAATATGGTAATCTCAAATTACCATGGGAATCCAACCCCCAATAATTCAAAAGTTCAAATAAATGATGAAGGTGTAGCAATAACAATATATAACAACTATGGTAAAATAAAGCAGTTCACTGAATAGACAAGAGCTAGATGAACAAAGCAATGATTCACTTATGCAGTTCACAAAGTTACAGAATGGCATCAGTCCAAAAAAATAATCGGAGAGTTCAATCATTCAATCAAACAATCAATTAGTTTAACGTCTTAGGGTAGTCTGTTCACCTATGTATCTTAAATTTACATTTGTTTCCAAAATGCGTGATTCAATGGTTTCAGAAACAAATGCAGCATGTTTTTTTAAGACTTACAGCAACATTACCAACATATTTGAAGCCTAGTTACAGAATTGTGGTTTTTGGGGATCAACATACTGTACCTACAATACTGTACCATTCCTGTTATTTAATATTGGTAGTTATTATTATTATTATTATTATTATTATTATTATTATTATTATTATTATTATTATTATTATTAATATTGTCTTTATATTAAAACTAATAATAACTCATGGACTGAAGACTTTAATGTAATGCTTACTATCAAGAAAAAAAATGTAACTTGTTTATACTTCTGCTTTACTACTTCTCTTGGGAAAACTGGAGATACCTAGAATTGTATTAGACTACTTGGTCAAAAAAGAGATGCTTGAAATTTTATTTAATGTTTTTTTACCCATCATCTGGGAACTGGATAAAATCCTATTTACCCCGCTGCAGGGCAAATATCTGTGGTCAATCTAAAGGATACATTGGATTTGTTAAATGGTTGCAAATATAAATCTCTAAAGCCTGATGAACAATCAGAAATTGTTATCTTAATATTGTTCAGTTATTTCCACAATAACTTAAAAAAAAAACTGAGCCTGCACATACTGGATGAAATATGGTGCTTAAGGACTAAAGCGATTGGTCCCTCTGAAATAACCATGTTATTGCTTTTATTTTATTAGGTACCACACTTCATAGTCGTACACTGCTGAGTGCAATAAAAGTTGCACTATACTGTGCTAAGTACTTATTAAATAGGTCAAAAAGTTGCCATACCAAATCGTTCTCCTTTTTCAATGTCCATTTGTGATGACTCATTTTCATTCTAAATGCTGTAATGCAACTTAAAAATAACATACACTTTTAGGGCAAGGAATGTGATATCTCTAAATCATTTAAATATATCTCTAAATCATTTTAAGATATCTAAAATACATGTAGAGATATCTGAAAATGATTTTCCAGATATCTTTGAATGGATCTTTAAATGAGATGCATTTTCAGATATTTTTAAATCATCTGGATAATTGAACAGTCTCTTGTTTTTTGTGTTTAGTTCATAAGGTGTACACTGGAAATGCTCCAATTTGTCTTACAGCTCTGTTAAAGACATTTAACTCTACCTATACACTTAGATCAAAAGATGTGCCTTCTTTTCAAACCCCGAAATTGAGATCTAATATGGGCTGTCAGTGGCGGCTCGTTAGAAGAGGCTACAGAGGCTAAGCCTACTGTTAATTTTGTAAAAGTAAAAAAAAAAAATGTTTACCTTACGTCATGCTTTCCAAGGTCTACTGTATTGCTAACTGGCCTCAAAATGTGTGGGAGTATGTGCGTCTTCAACCTGCAATCACCTTCTGTTTGTCAAATTTGAATGTATTTGTATTGGCTACACGATGCAAGCTTCCTGCTAGCCTCTACCACTCATAATTAGAGGTAATCTTGATGTGTCTGTTGCCAGGCAGGTTATGGGTCACTTGTGGTTACTCCCTTACTCCCTTAAGAGTAACCACAAGTTAAAAAATTCTATACCATTTTCCTTGCTTTAAATTGAGGAAAAAATAATAAAAAGTAAAAATAAAGGTCGTCCAAAGCCTAAATTGGACCTTCTTCAACAGGGAGAACCTAAACAAAACTGCCTTTTTAATTGCTCGTGGTACGAAAAAACGAAATGGTTAACTGCGAGTATTCGCAGTTTGGTTTTTCAAACCAGCTCATCATCTTCCCCATGGAATTCTGTGGGCTACAGTGATTAAAAAAATGTTCCACAAGCTGTAAACAATTTTTATACAAATGATATCACTCAAGAGTCATCAATCAAGTAAGTCTGTGATGTTTTTGTTATTTTCAGTTGCTTACCTTATGTGCTGCGTATACTATATTACTGTATTACATTTCTTATTAAATTACGAAGTATCTTTTGAAACATGCAACGTTTTATTGCGTTTAATATAAAAGTATATACTGTTGACTCCACTTATTTGCATATTGGATAATTGCATAGCACATAGCAACAGCATGACAGCGGGAAAAGCAGGCAAGAAAGACACAGAAAATGGCAAAGCGGATCTGCAAAAGTTGAGCCTCAGCACACTACGAGCATTCATGGAGGAAAATGGTTGTCAATTTTTTTTTTTTTATCAGCAATTGGTCGAATACTGTGCATATTTCCATCAAATATTGTAGTCACAAGATCTGTATAGTAAGGTACTGTATACTCCTTTTTAACTTTTATATTTTACTGTACTGTACTACAATAATTTTGTTTATGTGGGCTGTTATAAATTGTACATTGTTTTACTTTTCATATTGCAAGAGAATAGTGTTGTTTGTATTGAGTGCATAACATATTTCAAGTTGGTTTATTGTTCTGAACTTGTGTTACTTGTAGTTATTTTGTAATAGAATATATAAAAATAACTTACAATAACTTAGTTTATGCCGGCTGTTATATACATTATATTACATTGTTTCACATTTCATATCGTGCATTGCCACAGAATAGTGTTGTTTGCATTGAGCGTAAAACGTATTCCAAGTTGGTTTATTTTTTCTGAAGTTGTTCAGTATTTTAAGTTACTTGTAATAAAATATAAGTGAAAAATAAAGTAATGAATCTGGTCAAAATGAATCATATATACATGTACACGTACATATAGACCTATTGTCATTGTATCCACTGTATTCCCTCACTCCTGTTATGAGCATGACCTAACACCGGTCCCGAGCCCATGCAATTCAGCGGAGTCGACTGTATATTTTTCCTAAAGTCCAACTTCCACTGCCTCAAAGTGGCAGGAGGGTGACAACGGGTTCTCAAGACGAAGTACAGCGGGGTCCCCTGACTCTGGCAGGTTCAACCATGCTGTGAAAGCTTGAGTAACATACTCGGCCAAAGTGGAAGGTGCACTCACCAATCTGTCTGGCCAGAGTGTGAGTTATGGCCAACCCCGCCATGATGAAAGCACAGACAAAAACATGGCCCTCATTCCCCAGAGGCTGGATTGCCGCCGACCAAGGCAGCGGCCGGTTAGGCATGAAGGCAGAGAGTGCTAAGAATCACCGGGTTACGATTTTAGGCTGCCACAGAACACTGACCCTGGCCACGTACAACTGCAGATCTATTTCAGCTGAAGCAAGATTTCAAGAGTTGGAAGAAGAACTTGGAAAAAATCAAGTAGGACATCGTAGGACTAAGCAAAGTACAGCACAAAGACGAAGGACTACTAGAACTCAAGAGTGGACATCTTCTCTTCTACTGAGGCACTACAGATGGACGAACAGGAGGCGTTGGATTCATTGTCCACAACAGAATCAAGAATAACGTAATAGAGATTGACAGCGCGTCAGTGAGGTCCGCAAGACTGATAGTGAAAGTTTCAAGGAAGTATGAACTTCAGGTCATTCAAGTATATGCACCAACAACAAGCTATTTGGATGAAGAAGTCGAAGATTTTTATGAAGAAGTACAAGAACTACACAAAAATGGGTAAAGCCACTATATGTTCATCATCGGTGACTTCAACACCAAAATAGGAGCCCAGCAAGAAGATGAGAATTCGGTCTGCAAATTTGGACATGTGTATCTCTCTCTCTCTCTTTCTCTCTCTATATATATATATATATATAAAATTTGGACATGTGTATCTCTCTCTCTCTCTCTCTCTCTCTCTCTCTCTCTCTCTCTCTATATATATATATATATAGATATATAGATATATACACACACACACACACACACACACAAACAATTTCAGACAATTATGACCATGATTTATTATGAAACGATCGTCAAACATAAACAATTCAATTGTGTACAACACATTATTGCTTGAACAGTTTTGTGATAAGTAAAACAAAATTGTTTATTACTGTGTATTATTAGATGTATTAGTAGAAGCATTAGACATAATACTTAAAGTCAAGTCAGGAACTGCTACTGGCCAATGTGCCTTTGTACCGTATATCAGGCATCTCATCTCTGGAATTAATTATTGCCTTCAAGTATGAAAATGGCCTCTTCACAATACCCTTTTAAATCACTCAAACATTCATTTAAATCTTACCAGGGTTGCAAATGCTGCAAATAATAACTATGACCAAATTTGTGTAAATTAGAATTGTTTGCTTTCCCATGTTTTTATCTTTGTCTTCGTCTTTTTATGGTTGTTTTTGTTTTCTATTAATTGTTTTTGCCCTCTTTGAAGGATTTGTTTCTTGTTTGGTATTGATTTTATAACGTTATTTCTTGTCAGGACCCCCTTGAAATGATATTTATATTTCAAGGGTTCTATCCTGGTTAAAAATACAAATTGGAATTTATTATATTAAAGTATTCTGTTTCAGTCTTGAAAAACAAGACTCCTAGGTAGTAATGGTTCTGTCATGAACCAAGCTATGAGCTCTTGGTCTGAAATGTAACTTCTATAGTTGTTACTCAGCATGCAGCTAACTGTCCTTTGAACCTTAAAAGGTTCAGGGTAGAATTTGGCATAAGGAAATTACATCCATCTACCAAAACCTCAGCACGCTGAGTGGGAGCACAGCACAGCGCTATTGGATAATAATGCAAGGAAACATAATACTTTTTAAAGATTACAGAACTCAGGTTTTTGTCACATTTGAGCCCAAAAGCATCCTATGCCAATATAAGGCAGGGCTCATTTGAATATATGCAAAATTAAATTTCACTCTCTATAAAAAGTCATAATATAATTAATACAGCCCACGTCAGCAGGGCTAACGAACTCTATTAATTTAGTCTGCGCAGACACAGTTAAACATTATGCTAAACCTGTACTAATTCTGCAATTATGAGTTAAGTGGTGTGAGGATTAAGAATGTTAATAATGACACCAAGTGAGGGGGCCTTTTATCATGCTGGGAGGGAGGTAAAATACTCTCCCACACAACTAGCTAAAAAAAAATTAAACAACAAGGTGATGAGCAAACTTTGAAAATTAACAATTTGCTATACGTTTACGAATGCTAGCACGCAGAGGCAGGGATCAAAACAACATCAATAGGCCACTGCATTGCTATACACTGCCTGTAAATTTAGCATTAATATGAATATTAACAGAAA
This sequence comes from Acipenser ruthenus, assembly GCF_902713425.1. Taxonomy (NCBI): domain Eukaryota; kingdom Metazoa; phylum Chordata; class Actinopteri; order Acipenseriformes; family Acipenseridae; genus Acipenser; species Acipenser ruthenus. Next base: position 36,457,608 of record NC_081192.1, read on the forward strand.
TAAATCACAATGCCCAAAACAGCATGGTTTTCATCAATGGCCTGATAACAAGACAGAAACACTTAAACATATAGCATAAACTAGAGGTATCAATGTTTTGCTTTCTGATATCAAACCACATTTAGTGTATCATAAATCAAATTACTACAGATTTCATTAATTTCATCTGCTGACATGCAGAGCAAGAAATATTTACACATAAGTTGCTATTGTGAGGTCTGTAATACATTACAATGATAAACGTAATTATTCCTAAGAAAGTATTTTACAATTTCATACAGTTTATGCCTCGAAAGGGCTTTAAGTAGACATTTTTTAATACTTTCTTGACAACACAGTAATATCAAAATTCAGGTTTGTTTATTACAGAAATGTCATATTTAGTATTATACATTTATAACAATGTACTAATTACTGTGCTTTAAAATGTGATGTCATATACATAGTAAAATCTAAACATTCTTATATTTTAGTTTTCAATATGGAATATAATTTTAACAGTCATTTAAATAAAATAAAACAATGCAGGAATAAAGCATTTGCAACTTTCCACTTGTTTACATGAAAAGTAAACACATTTATTGAACATAAATTTACATTTATGCTGTTTACATCAAGGCCTTATGCTTTCACAGCATTTGGTATATATTTTGATTAAATACACTGACATATAAAGGAGATATAACAGTGATGTACACTTAATAGAAGGTTTAGTCTATATATCAAAATGTGATGTACTGTAAACCAGTAGCAATCATAATTTTAAGTATTTACATTTTAAGTCAAGGAGGACAGAGAGCCATTGAAACCACAGCAAAACCAGTCAGATATTTACTTTGTTTAGAATCATTTAAAAATAATGAGTTTTATCCTTTATCTAATTAATGAGTGCCTTGCTTTGAATTAGAAAACTGTATCATTTAGCCCTCGGTTGTTTAGTAAATTGGCTTGGTGGCATGTAAGCTAATGTAGGGGATAGCAGTAGCAGGAGCCTGGCTTCTTATTACTTGAATTATAATCCAATGATCACCTTGGATCATGGGCTATTCATAAATCAGGGAGCTGACATCAGATGAAAAATGTTATTAATATATGAAACTTATTATATAGTCCAAAACGTTCTCTTGATAAATTACATCGTTCAGGCTTGACAATGATTGCATTTAAAACATTATTTCTGTTTGCTGGTTTACAGAGTGGAACTCTTCATGAAAAATTTACAATGCTCCACTGTGTTTTGGAGTCAGAGGGCAATGGTAGCAAATGGCAAGCACACCACCACAATTTAGATTTGCTGGCGGCATCAGAGGACAGGAAATATTTTTAAGAACAGGAAAATAGAGGCAACTGCACTCTGCCTTTGTATATATCAGGCCCCGCGTAGATACTAATTCCACGCTGCAAAAACAGCGCAGTAAATAATACAATTTTAATTTCAGTTCTCTCGATTGCCTTCCCTCTTATGTACAGATGCATGTTTCAAATAAATTTATTGAGTCCGAGGGAGAGGAAAAAATAAAGGGTGTAAAACCCATGAAGTTTAATTTGAAATGAAGCTGAGCTCCTTAGATGATACATAATGACAAATGTTTTTCTGCTAAGGCTGACTGGGTTACTCCTGCTGTAGTTCCATATTATTTACATTAATTACATGAGGGCTGCTTTGTTAATGGTTTAGTCTGGTGTAGGTCGCAGCATGATATGCTAATGGCGTGAGAAGGAGAAAAAAAATGCATCTAAAATATTTATGGTAATTTTTGAAGCAATGGGTAGGGTTTTTTTTGCCTTTATATTTCCAAAACAACATAAAAAAGGGGGAAATATATGCAGCAGGAGTACAGATTTACACTTGTATGGATTCTAATTGAAATAGACCTCATCACTGACACATCTGTTATTTGACTGGGCTGCAGTCAACAGAAAAAAAGACTATTCTTTTGTTTGGAGTGCTGTCCTATCATTTATCATTTAGCAAACCGATAACGGACAGGTTTTTAAAATCTGTCATTAACTATGGGAGGATTTATCTAGAAAAAGAGTAAATTACGACATCCATCTGGAATCCATTCAATATGCTCTATACTAAACAATATATACTGTTGAAACGTTTGTGACCAGAAACATATCTTTAAATTGTACAAAAGGGGAAATATGGCTGGCCACCTTATGCCAAAATAATAATAATAATAAAAAAAACTCCACACAGACACACACACACAGGGAATGGGACAATGCTTACAGTAGATGCTGGACAATATTAATAAAAATGCCAAACAATATATTCTGGTAGTCGGAGTTCAGTATACAAGCAGAAGTTAAAGTCTAAAGTTTTTATTTAATTTTGTATGTATTTTTTTTTTTTTTAAACCACATATTTTACATACCTCAAAATGTTCCCACATAAAACCTTGGAATACTTTTCTGGGGTATGTGTGATCATTTTGTATATAAAATATACCACTCATGCTGTCAAACCTATTTAACATCACTGCAGTATACATGTTTCATGCCCCAATGTGGGCCCCTCTATTCAAAACACGTTACTTCTAAGTCAAAAAGATTTAACCTTTGCTCAGAGATCAAAGTCCTTTTCAAAGATACTTGGTCAAGTGGAATTATAGTATCATGATACAAATAGAGACAGTTATGGAAAAGTTTTAATGGACATGTATTATAAATGTATATCATATATATTTTGTAAATCACCCCTTCGCCCCCAGTGAAGCTGTACATATCTATAGTTTCTACAAAACGAAAACAACCATGTCAGTGACATGTATTTCCTACTCCAGCTGTAAACACAAAGTTCATGTAAAAACAAAGTGTGTCAGCCAGACTGCCAGATAACCAGATAACATATTTAATCTCATTGTGATATTATCAATAACCTGTTCTAAAGCATGTCCAATGAAAGTTTCACACATTTTGACAAACAGTTCTCTAAATATACTATATGCCAAACACTGCATGTTGCCTCCACTATGTCTCCTGGTAGGGAAATGGAAAATCCCGCAGGGGACAATAAGCTGTCTTTTTCTAGTACTGAATAGATATGTTTAAATTAGAGGTCGGCATGGGTACCCGTCGGGTTTTAAATTACCCGACCCGACCCAGGTCTCTTGACTACCCGGGTATCGATTATTAATTTGAGAATTTAAAGAAAATGTAGAAAATATGACAATACAGTTGTAAGCGCGGGTCTGACCGCCGTAATAAAGACAACGTTAAAAACAAGCTTTGCATTAAACCTTTTCTTAATTGACAGGATATCAATGTTTTACAGAAAACAATAACACAGCGAGCGGCAAGTACACCTCAGTAACAATAACTGTGGCGACTATTCTTCTTAGGAACTAAATCTGAAAGAAAACAACATAACATCCTGTTGGGTTTATGTCAGTGATAACTCTGAAATCCATTAACCGTGTGGCTTCCAATACAGAATGCTTCATCTACACTTATTGCGTACATAGTTTCTTACCAAAAGACCAAATAAGTAGCCTTTATTTAAAAATAAATAAACAAATAACTAAAGTATTGTGAGTGGTGTACCCCAGAAAACAGACAAAACCGTAAAAATGTTTTTTATTTTAATGAAGTATATTAACGAAGAAAAAGCATATGCACTCCAGAATGCGTAAGGTGCAAAGTTATTTATTATTATTATTATTATTATTATTATTATTATTATTATTATTATTATTATTATTATTAAATCAGTATGAGAAAAACATTACTCACACACTTACAAAACATGTACCTATTTTGTTTTGGGTTAAATAAAAATATTTTGTCATTAAGTGTGCTAGTGCTTCCTCCTTTTCAATGAAATAGTTCCTTAGCAAAGTTTGTATATTCTGTTTTCTCCTGCTTGATAATGAAATTCCACCCAATGCTTTGCTTGAATGGCACTTTATTGTTACAACCAAACAGACGCACATGTCCCACTTACTCTTTTACGACTGCTGTCAAAACCCAGCTGACTCAATTTCCGGTAGCTATTGCGACAGTCCATAACGTACTAGCGGTGCTGTACTACTGCATTAGTTTTAAAACTGAACATAACAGCCATGTTAACAACAACAACAGCAACAACAGCAGCAGCAGAATATGGCCAATAGATGTCGCAAAGAATCCTGCAGCATGATGCGCATTTAACATTAATAACTGCATTTAAACTAAAATGTTCATTTCTTCTTCTTCTTCTTCTTCAGTACTGAAAAAGGTTGCACAAGTCTACAGATAAATGTATGTATTTAAATATGTATCATGCACTTAAAACATTAATATATGTGATTTTTTTTTTTTAAATCATTACCCGATAAATACCCGGTATCCAGGTATTTTTCACGGTACCCAGTTCCGGATTTTCCACCTGTGCCGACCTCTAGTTTAAATGATTGCATATTTTCAGTGTACCTATACATGTAGTTTAAGGGAATACTTGATACCATCTACCATATTTCACAATATTTCATTTCTTACTTTTTAAATATCCTAGAATGTGTGTTCTCAATCATTCTCTTGTGATTTCTGCTCTGATTTTTTTATTTTTTTTTTAAATCAGGCCATTCAATCAATTCTATAAAAGCTGAATTTCTGAAATTAGGTCATATAAATGTACTTATAATAAGAGAGAACAGCATTATAAGTCAAATGAAATGTCTAATGTATGTCATTTAGTATATATTCACAGGCATTCTGTTATGGATTATCTGCTGACCAGAAATTCATATACATTTCCCAGCTGACAGACAAATTTGTGTTCCATGTGAAACACCCTAATGTTTTTGATGACCTGTACAGGCAACACATTTCAGCTGAATTTCCAAATTAATGCTGAGAGACCAGTTTACAGCGTTTTGTTTGGTACTGATCACTCTTACTGATTGTGCCCTAAATAATAAACCACGGCCTCAAGCAAATCTTTTTTTTTTTTTTCGTCACCCTGAATGTTTATGATGAGAACTCATTCATCTAAATCTACTGGCCAACAAAGTAAAATAAATCAAGAATTTCCTAAATATAACAATATTTGTATTCAGAAGATAATTGATGACCACAGCTGCACTAATTAAAACCCATCTGAGTTTCATTAATCTTGGTCACTGGGTCCAATCACTTTGCAAGTGTAAGCCACGCCTCACAAATATACTGTTGTCCTTGCATTCTAGTCTTCATTTTTCAGGTCATTTTAGAAAACTGTTAGTTGATTAATATTGTGAAAGGAGGTTAGCACAATAAGGGACAATATGTAGAGAAATGTTTAATATACAGTTTATAATATTGCGGAAATTACACAATATATTATATCTACATGAAATTAAACTATTCATTATTTTCAGATTTGTATGTTGAAGGTCATATATGAATTAAACAGCTTGCAAGTACAAAGATTGTATATGTTTTATTTTTTTTTTCAACTTTGCAACAAACATAGGGTGAGATTATCAAAGCTATTTACTTCAAATCACCAGGAGCACAATATTTATCTGAAAGAGAAAAAAAAAAAATCTAAAATGCAAAAGAAACAACTTATAACTATGTACAGGCTCCTAAGTTAAAAGTATTAGTTGTTTATGCCTGGGTTGTTAACTTTATGGAGTGCGTTTCACCTTTCTGGTGATTTGGAGTAAATAGCTTTCAGAATTTAGACCACTACCTTGTGTCTACAGTATGTAAACTGTATAGTCCTTTTTGGGAACACAGTTCCATCTGAGTAGTATTGGCATATGTTACACATGCACCAGTTATTAACATGTTTTTTATTATTATGTTTGGTAGTCACAATCAACACAGTATGATTATGTAGTAATTAAATGTTATAACGCATCTAGAGAGTTTATAAAATATAAAGAGAAAATGCTTACAGAATGTATCAAATTCAGCCTGACAAATTTACAGGTTTAATTTGATACTGCATTAAATATGTGAAAACATTTTCTGGGAAGTCACACCAAGTCAAACCTACAAGAGCATATTCCAACACCCCTTGTCATGTAATGTTTGTTTATTTAATAATGAGCTCTTAATACTGACAGTTTACAAAGAAGCTAAAATTCAGTTGGGATCAGCACAGAAATGGTAATAAATGTTCAACCATAATTTAAGTGACTCTGTTACACTTCATAAATACTACGATATATAAACAGGCAACTAGATAATATATATATATATATATATATATATATATATAAAGCAAAGACAGCATTCAGAAAATCCAGCACATGGTGCAATGCTATCATAAACAGGGTTTAGAATATGATGAATTTAATATTATTACTGTCCCATCATGTTCATTTTGGTTTACGCACAAGAGTGCAAACCCTGAAATAGAAATCATTACCAAATGGGTATTTACCTCCTAAAGACCCGAAACCTGAATAAGATATAACAAAGCTGCTCAGCTGAGCCTCTGTGACACAGTCATGCTCGCCCCCGGGGGTATAAAGGACTGCGTATGCACAGATCTCATTCTTTAGACATGACAAACAAACAAAATAGTCACCATACAATGAGGTTCTCCTTCCGATTCAGCATTAACCATAACAAAGGAACAGATCACCTCGCTTCGTCCCCTTATATACCGTCAATCATGCTCACTTAGTTAACAATTGCAACCACTCCTCCAATCCGCTGCTGCCACATCGTTTCCCTTCCGGGTCGATGATTTAGTGTACCATAGCTCCGCCCCCATTCTAGATGACTGTCTTCCGCCTAACCCTAGGAATGAATTGTCTGGCCATCCAGTCCAGGGCACTCTGTTCCCTTTACACAGCGCCCTCACAGGTCGGGAGGGAGATTTATCACCAAGAATCATTCTGTCTCTGTCACAGCTACACATTACATTATGTAAAAATATAAATCTGTACAGTAGGCCTATACAGTATAGCAGGGGTGTGCAATTTTTTAAAAAAAATTGTTGTCCAGGGGACAAAACGCTAAAAAAAATATATACTTGTCCTTCTTAAAAATCTACTTTTACTATTATTATTTATTTCTTAGCAGACGCCCTTATCCAGGGCAACTTACAATTGTTACAAGATATCACATTATCCTGACATACAATTACCCATTTGTGCAGTTGGGTTTTTATTGGAGCAATCTAGGTAAAGTACCTTGCTCAAAGATACAGCAGCAGTGTTCCCCACCTGGGATTGAACCCACGACCCTCCGGTCAAGAGTCCAGAGATCCTAACCACTACTCCCCTATCTCATGCAAAAAAGTAGGATTTTGGTTTTATTTAACAGTGAACACAAATCAATCAATTAGTTATTAACAGGGGCAGATCTAGCCTTGTAGCTTGATCAGCTTCACTAAATTCTGGGAGATACACAAAAGGTTCCCTGTGACCCGACCTCACCTCACCAAATATATAACATATTTTAAGGAAATGTTCCACTCAGTGCAGTTTGAAACACATCTGCTAGTACACTTAAGTAACATATGAAGAGTACAACTATAATAAACAATACTTGGAAGTTATTCACATATAAAAATAGCTTTTGTCTGTTTTCTCCACTCTTTCTCTAAAGCTGAATCCAACTCCTGATGTACAGGTGTTTTAGTTTGTTGCATCACATATACAAAATCATCGCCAACTATTACTGCTGCTTTGTGGAATTCTGATTTTTCTTGCTGTTCTTTGTTTTGTGGCCACCATCCCGCTTGGGCACTAAGAAGTACCTGGAGTAGAACCCTTCCTCCAACTGGAGGGGGTTTATCATACAAATAGCCCGTTTTTGCAGCAGAGCTGCCACCTCCTGACACACCACCGCGGCATCCTGTGGGGCCGTGACTGAAGGGGGACCATACTTGAACTGCAGTGAGTAGCCGGCCTGAACAGCAGTAAACACCCAGATGTCTGTGGTGCATTGACGCCAATACTCCAGATGGAAAATAGGACTGGTAGGCTACCAGAATACTATTAAAGTTGCCCAGCAGTGCAACGAATGCACTGGCTGAATAGGCACGCTTGAGGATCACCTCCGAGATCCGGCACTGTTCGTTTGGGCAGATAGCGTCCTTGCATAGGGGGGCTAAATTAGGCGCCTGAACCAATGGAAATTGGGCCAGGCCCAGCTTATCCGCATCATCTACCGCAGAGCACTCTGTACAGCTGCAGGAGAGACGTGCACTTGGAGAAATGCAGGAAGAACATAAGAACATAATAAAGTTTACAAACGAGAGGAGGCCATTCGGCCCATCTTGCTCATTTGGTTGTTAGTAGCTTATTGAGCCCAGAATCTCATCAAGCAGCTTCTTGAAGGATCCCAGGGTGTCAGCTTCAACAACATTATTGGGGAGTTGGTTCCAGACTCCCACAATTCTCTGTGTAAAAATTGCCTCCTAGTTTCTGTTCTGAATGCCCCTTTATCTAATCTCAATTTGTGACCCCTGGTCCTTGCTTCTTTTTTCAGGTCGAAAAAGTCTCTTTGGTCGACATTGTCAGTACCTTTTAGAATTCTGAATGCTTGAATCAGATCACCTCATAGTCTTCTTTGTTCAAGACTGAATAGATTCAATTCTTTTAGCCTGTCTGCATATGACATGCCTTTTAAACCCGGAATAATTCTCCTAGGTCTTTATCATAGATTCCTTCTTCAGTTTCAGTATCTCCCATATGATATTTATAATGCACATTTTTATTGCCTGTGTGCAGTACCTTACACTTTTCTATATTAAATGTCATTTGCCATGTGTCTGCCCAGTTCTGAATGCTGTCTAGATCATTTTGAATGACCTTTGCTGCCGCAACGGTGTTTAACACTCCTCCTATTTTTGTGTCGTCTGCAAATTTAACAAGTTTGTTTACTATACCAGAATCTAAGTCATTAATGTAGATTAGGAATAGCAGAGGACCTAAAACTGTTCCCTGTGGTACTCCACTGGTTACCTCACTCCATTTTGAGGTTTCTCCTCTAATCAGTACTTTCTGTTTTCTTCATGTTAACCACTCACTAATCCATGTGCATGTATTTCCTTGAATCCATACTGCGTTCAGTTTGAGAATTAATCTTTTATGTGGGACTTTGTCAAAAGCTTTCTGGAAAGCTAAATAAATCATATCATATGCTTTGCAATTATCCATTGTCGATGTTGCATCCTCAAAAAAATCAAGCAGGTTAGTTTGACACGATCACCCTTTCCTAAAACCATGCTGACTGTCTCCCAGGATACTGTTACCATATAGGTAATTGCATCTGCCGTGCTTGTCCTCAACAGGCCTTGCATGTCTCGCAGGGATAAAACGCAAGCATTATGCAAGTAGCGATGCAGTGTACTGTAACACTGTACAGGTGCTGCCTTTCGTCTGCTTAAAAAACAGCAACAGGGCTGTTCAAGACCCGAACAAGACAGGCTTGGTCCCGGACCGGGGATGAAAGCACAGATGTTAAGTATGGTACAGCACTGGTTGGAACCGGGACAGTACCGGGTCGGTTCAGAGACCGCAGCACTGGGTTGGTACAGTACTGGTCCGGTAACCTCAATCCTGGTTCAGTACAGTACAGTACCTGGTCGGGAACGGAGTGGGTCGGTTAGCCCGGATAGCACTGTACAGGGAGGCCCACCTGTGCAAGATACTGGCACAACAATTCAGTCACTACTCGCACGAGACTGAGGGAAGCCTGCTTTTTAGAATGAACCAACAGCCCTCGTAATGGTGATGCTAAAGCTGTCACCAAAATGGCATCAAGATTCTGTGGAAGAGATTGCAAACAATCACAACCATAGCAGCCTCTTGGTCCTGCGCAGCGCTGCTGAACCCAGCAGCTGCTGTCACTGCACGTGTGCAGACAGGCCTGTGCTTAGTCCCTGAAAAAAGAATGAGAAAAGAAAAATATTTCAACAAAATACAAAAATAACAATTACTTTAATTATACAAACTGTCTCGTAATTTTGTCCAAAACCAAAAGGAGGATAAAATAACTCCAGCCAGAGCTATTGCAGCCTGGAGGGAGAGCACAAAGTCAGCCGACTTACGTTGCTTGATCCCTGGGAAGAAGCGACTCAAGCCGCTGGCTTCAGATGGGGCACAAGGCCGCAGCGGGACATGACAAACAACAAGCTGTAGTGCACAAATACGTGCAATTAGTAAAACTAATACAGTGATTATTTTTTAATAACACATATAATTTGTGTAAAAACACAATAAATGTGAAAATCTATAGGAGAAAAAGTAACAAGTACTTAGCTGAATAGGCTCTCCTGTCAGGTCAGTTTGTGAAAGGAAAAATGGGGCAGAGATCTGTGTGCGCAGTCCTTTATACCCTCAGGGCGGGCATGACTAAGTCACAGACTCGGATGAGCAGCTTTGTTATATCTTATTCAGGTTTCGAGTCTTTAGGAGGCAAATAACCATTTGGTAATGGTTACATTTCGTGCTTGAAAGGGAACAGGCTGTTCTGTGTCTACGTTACAATAAAGTGCTAATAAAAAGGAAAAGGAAAGACACTCGTAAACAAGTAACTGATATAATAGCTTTTCTGTAAAGGTTAAAAACAATGGATTTTAAATTAACAGGCCGCTTCAAAAGGAACTTGACCAGTTTCAGTGTCCAGGGGAAAAAACAAATGGCAACCAAAGAAAATGGTATTGAGGGATCTCAAAGGGCCATCTGTCCCTGCAATATAGCAGTAGTCAGGTCTGCCACGGTTTAGATCAACTGCATAGACTCTCAGTATTTAAAGTCAGATACAATCTCTGGTTTACTTGCACATTGCAAGCTTTGCAGGAGGTACTATTTTCATGTAATGTTACAATATATAAGTCTTGGTTTCAATTTACCCACAGAAACATGCCTGGGTGATCAATCAATCAATCAATCAATCTTTATTTTATATAGCGCCTTTCATAGTGGACCACCATCACAAAGTGCTTTACAAGATGCAGTAACAAAAATACAGAGAAATGCATAATACATGATATACAGTAAAAAAAAAAATGCATAAACATGAATCAAGTCTTATGTCATAACTCCTGGAGTTTCAATTTTTCTTTCTAAAAAAAAAAAAAAAAAAAAAAAAAATTGGATTGGTCAGCCCGCTTTGGCGTGTAGTTATCCAAATAATGTGAAACTTGAGGGTGCATAAAAAATGTAGATCAGGTGTCACTGAATTAGTACATGAGTGTAGATTCAGTTTGGCAAGTGGTTATCCAATTATTCCAATTATTTATGTCAACATTAGAGTATTAAAGCTTCAAGTTATAGCTCTGCAGTAAACCTGAATGCTTACTTACAGAACAGTAAAAAAAATAAATGTTTCACTTCCTTTGACAAACGATCAGAATACATAGCCAGCCAAACACAAGTATTCAGTTTCTAGCTTATCAACTGTAACAAGATTTTTTGTTTTCTTTTATTAAAAAAAACAAAAAGTCTGAAAAGCATAACCCTTTATATTACATCCCAGACAAGTAATTTAAGACTATTAGATTTTCCATTATTGTATAAGCCATAAGCCAAACTCTGCAGCATGTACAGTCTTCAGCAACATTCCCCATACACTCTCTGCTCCCAATGTGTTTTTAATATTATCTATTACATTTTTCTGAAGGAACTACACCAATCTTTTTTTTACTGTTTCACAAACCCAACAAACACAATACAGTCCTCAGGAGCAAAAAAACATTAAATTAACAGCATGGGTCAAACATAATTATTAGTAATGTTGGTGCTAAATGTGTCACTAGCATTGGATAGTGGGTTGTATGTTTTCTGTTTAAAAATACAGAAATGTAGCTCCAAGGTCGCTGGCAGTTGCTCAAGTCGTGGAATGATTTACTTTTCACTGGCTGAACTGCAAGGATGGGAAGGAAAATCCAGAGGTGACGTGATTTGTTCCTTTCTAAAAAGGGCCCAGGTCACAGGAACACAAGCAACATGAATTCTGAAATGTAAGAAGCTGCCCTGTGACTCCTAATCTTGTTTTCGGTGCAGGATACAACATAAAATCTGAATTATATTTTAAATTAGACAAATCAGGGCAGGATTATGCATCCATGATTTTTAAATAACTTTAACAGATGTTGTTCATATCCAACCTGCAGCTGTTATCTGGCTTGGGAGAGTAATATTCTGTGCCACCAGTTACAAACAGGACACTGCTTTACCAAAATGTGCAGTGCCTTAAAATCAAAATAATTTTCAGGACATTCAACAAATTTACATCTTCCCACAGTGTGATTGAGATTATTAATCTCTAGCTGGAGTGGAAACATATTTATCCGTGCATTTGTTATCCAATGCCAAGACATAAAGCTGTAGGAAGGCTAGTAAATAAATGACTTCATTTGCCAGGCTTCTCTCAAACAAAAGAATCATCTGATCTCATTAAGCACAAGCACAGACGAACAACTAATAATCTTGAAGCAAACTATTGTACTCAGGTAATTTTTAATCCTTGGTGCTAATGTAAATGACTGTTGGAAATGTACGTCGGGTCACTAAAACAACGGTAGCTAAGAGCCAGATGTGACCTAGCAACCCAGGTGTTCAGGAAAAGTGCTGTTAACAGTAAGGATTGATGATCTAATCAAGCTGTCACACTCCGATCCTCAGCAGGGTGGTTCGAGGGGAGGTAGGGAGGACAATATTAAGAAAGCAAGCGCATGCTTAGTGTTACTTTAAATTGAGGCTGACATTTTCAATTGTGAAAAGGAATTTTTTCCTAAGTAATGTAGGAAACAACTCTCGTAACCTTCCCGAAGACGTCAGATAATCAAGAAACTGGTTTGCAAAGAAAACTTCTTGATAATGTGATTGTCTATGAACTATATATCTGTTGTTTGTTTTTTTTCCCAATAGATCTATCTATCTAAAATAAAATTGTTAGCTGAATTAATTAGCAGAACTTAAAACAGCAGAACTTTTCATGAGAGAATGCAATACAAAATCTCTGGCAAATAGTGCTGTTCTAACTGCAGCAGTACTGTACCAACCCGGTGTTGCAATCACCAAACCGGTAGTGAATTTGTGAACTATACAGTCTTTGATCACTTATCTATTTTGTTATCAAGTTGGCTGTCTTCACATTTGATGCACAGCAGTTCAGCTGAAAGGCTTGAAATAGTATAACTGATACACCAGAGAGATTTCACACTTAAAACATGTTGCTATATTTTTGTTTGCTTATATCTAGTTTGTTGGCAGTGGCACTAAGTAAGTCATTTTTAGCTAAGGTTTCAAAAGTGGTAATCTTTATGAAGTTATATAAAAAAGTGGGGCTTATATTAAAATAACATATAGGCGGATAAAATAGTGAGGGTTGCACAAGCCCCCATTGTAGTCCCATCACTTTAACCTGAAAACACACAACTAATATAATGTAAGTGTGTCTGCCAAAGTACTATGTAAAAATAAAACTTGAAACAGTACTTCAATTAGCAGCAGAAACGATTCAAAACATTCCAGTCTTAAAATATTCAACAGCCCACTTAATGCACAGATTTGCATATCAACAATATGACACAAGGAAGGTAATTTAGTAAGTATGTGTGTCCAGCTGCTACAGATTTAATGCTGCACCCTCTGATTGAAA